>NC_059192.1:23882826-23988117 GCF_020615455.1 Coregonus clupeaformis
TCCAGATTGAGCTCAGGTGCATCCAATTGCCTTTGAGGACACTCCAACACCATCATCAAGTTTGCTGATGACATGATGGTGGGAGGCCTGACCACCGGCGATGATGAGACAGCCTACAGGGAGGAGGTAAGTGACCTGGCAGTGTGGTGCCGGGACAACAACCTCTCCCTCAACATCAGTAAAACCAAGGAGCTGATCGTGGATTATAGGAGAAAGAGGGAAGAGCACGCGCCCATCCACTTTGACAGGGCTGTTGTGGAGCGGGTCGAGAGCTTCAAGTTTCTTGGCATCCAAATCACTAAGGACTTAAAATGGTCCACACACATGCGCACAGTCATGAAGATGGCACCCTCAGGAGGTTGAAAAGGTTTGGCATGGGCCCTCAAATCCTCAAAAAGTTATACAGCTGATCCATTGAGAACATCTTGACTGGCTGCATCCCTACTTGATATGGCAACAGCAACACCCTCGATCGCATGGCGCTACAGAGGATGGTGTGGACAGCCCAGTACATGCCATCCAGGACCTCTATATCAGGCGGTGTGAAAGGAAGGCTTGGAAAATCTTTAAAGACTCCAGCCACCCAAGCCATACACTGTTCTCTCTGCTTCCGCATGGCAGGCGGTACCGGTGCATCAAGTCTGACACCGACAGGCTCCTGAACAGCTTCTATCCCCAATCCATAAGACTGCTAAATAGCTAACAAAATGGCTACACTGACTATCTGAGTTGACCCTTATACTTTATTTATATTTTTGCAGTCTCTATGTACACTCATGGGACTCTACACACTTACGCACATTGACACTCCAACACACACACACACCATTTGCTCACACACATATAACATGCGCACACATTTATACTGACTCTACACAAACTCACATACAATCATCATATACCCTGCTGCTACTCTGTTTATCATATATCCTGATGCCTAGTCACCTTACCCTTATACATATCTACCTATATCACTCCAGTATCCCTGCACATTATAAATATGGTATTGGAACTGACCCTGTATATATACAGTTGAAGTCGGAAGTTTACATAGACCTTAGCCAAATACATTTAAACTCAGTTTTTCACAATTCCTGACATTTAATCCTAGTAAAAATTCCCTGTCTTAGGTCAGTTAACATCACCACTTTATTTTAAGAATGTGAAATGTCAGAATAATAGTAGAGAGAACGATTTATTTCAGCTTTTATTTCTTTCATCAAATTCATAGTGGGTCAGAAGTTTACATACACTCAATTAGTATTTGGTAGCATTGCCTTTAAATTGTTTAACTTGAGTCAAACGTTTTGGGTAGCCTTCCACAAGCTTCCCACAATAAGTTGGGTGAATTTTGGCCCATTCCTCCTGACAGAGCTGGTGTAAACGAGTCAGGTTTGTAGGCCTTGTCGTATCGGATGAGTGGTGGCCAGTTATTGCTGTCAACAAAGAGTCAGCTTAGGCTGCACCGTGTTAGAGGCTTTTATTAAAATCACGAGGTTACAGCATAAGTTACAGGTGACATGACACCCGGAGAGTGACGCCTCAGAATGGCTGCTCGTTCTGCCCTTTCTGTAGTCTAGCCCCTATTTATAAACAATGAAGCTCCCTCTTCTGGCCAATCACCAGTCTCCCCTGTCTACAACCCACTTCCTGTCTGTTGTACGTGACGTTACACTAAAACATATACTAACATAAACAACATTCCATTTCTTCATGAAAAACATTTAACAAAGACATAATCTTCATATACAATATTCCCCCCTTCGAGACGAACAGTCTCGAAAACAAACAGAATAGGATTATGACTAGTAACAATTTATCTTATTGAGTAGGTTTAACATTAAACCAAAAACATTCTCCTCTAGAGTGTAAATACCTTTCTATGAAATATGAATATCTGTTTATGAAGTGTGAATACATTACTATCTTTATGAAGTGTGAATACATTACTATGACATATGAACAAATCTTTATGGAGTGTAAGAGCGAAAAACTGCCCGGCAACCTTCCATCCATCAATCAAGACAGTAAAATTCTCTCACGGTCCCTCTGCCCCAGGCAACCACCTTCGGTACTCCAGATAACCTCATAAACCATGTAAATGCATTTGAAACTATGATGCAATTAAATACACATGTAAGCCCCTGCAAACAAAATCCTATCCAATAAATATCCACTTGTAAGGCTGGTCAACCCATTGGACCTTACAGTGGAACTCTCCCTGCCTAAATTCCTGTCCCTAAACATTCACGAAATAAACAAAAACATCTAAGTTCCTCACATGTATTCAATAACATCAAACATCATTCTACAAAAATTAATCCCTAAGAATATGACACAATTATGTATTACACATGTCTATATTTCATTGCAGACACTGGAATGTAGTCCACTACACTTCATCTCCCTGTAGTCTCCTCTTCCAATGGACTGTTGATGATGGAATCGGCCACACCCTCCTTGTTTTATCTCCTCCAGTCATATTGTCCCTTCATATTGTCGTTGTTTGAGTATTTCAATCTCCATATGTTCCCCCAAATGCTTCTGGAAGAAAAAGAAACGACCAAACAGTATCTTTTGCAAAACAAACACTTTCAAATTAAACATCAATATCAACTAAGAATATAACAATGATATATAAATGATGCATGAATCACATAAACCTATTCCCCCATTTGATTCATAAATCATACCAAAATCACCCCAATATTGAAGATTTTTTTTTTGGAAAAATCATCAAATAATCAAAAATGATATTTATCCATCAGTTCCACTTGTCCATCTTTATCCAGATCAGGAACAGTCAACACCGGCATCTGAGTGTTGTCTCCAGGCATCGCTCTCCAACCTATCTCAATATCATAGCTTTCTCAAAGGTCAGTAACAAATTACAAACCTCACACACAGTGTTATCAAAGTTGCCATTAAATGTAACCCATCACTGCCCCTACTGGCCTCCCTGATCTTGCAACCAAATCTTCTCAGATCTCCCAAACACATCCCTTATATTCTTCAATGCCTATATAACTATCTGAACTATCTGGACTCAAAGTATAACTATTATCATCAATAGGATCTTCCCAAATGTTACACCATACCATGGAAAAAATCCCCCCTTCTCCCTTACATTTATCCTTCAATGATAGGCTTGAAGACTATGACATGTAGCCATGTCACCCTTTTAACCCTAGATTTAGCTGTGTCCGGTGCTATCCCTCTTATAATGGTAAAAACCTCATATGGAAGCTTCAACGTTGACATGTAACAAAATCCTGTCCATCCATAATGTAAGAATATATATGCTTTATCACCACAAACCGCTCTAAATATCTCTAAAATTCCCCATAGTCACATTGTCAGGCAAAAGCTAATCTTTTAACCATCAAAGTCCTGCTGTTCCTACTAACTGGTACATAAAAAGTAACATATCTCTCATTACTACCCTTAAGGTCATGCATATAACATCACAATCTGATATTCCCATAAACATACCCCTTACCTCATATGTTTTATTAGAACAAAAACAACTTTTTAGCCCTCTATGGTTACACCTCAAATGCTTCAGTTACGCTGTTACCTGATTTTTCTTTACCATCCAACAAATTCACACAAGTTAATTCACTTAATCCAATAACCCCTAAACCTAGGCTTAAACAAATGTTTTGACAACGACATTATTTTATCTGTTACTGACTGTTGCTGATACCACAGTCATGACAAAGCATAATACTGACACACCCTTGATAAAGGTCGAACGACCGTCTCTAACATGTTTGTTGCTGGAATTCTCACCAGACATGGACCCTCAAGATTCCTCACTGATCTTACAGAATGAGCTGACCGCTGGAACCAAAGATTCCTACCTGGCCATCTATCTCTAATTTTCACAACAGAAGAATCAAACCACTCCCTTTAGTTTCTCTCTCCCCTAACGAGCGGTACTGATCAGATACCTCTCCTTGTCTGTCATTAAAATCAAAGACCTCATCCTGTCCTCCATGATGAATCTATATTCTCTCTACCACAATCTGTTCTCCTATTTTAATCCTATTCGTCTTGCTACCCCCTTTAATTTCAGAAAAGTTGTTGTCGGTGTCATACTTCCTACATTTACTATTGACCTAATATTATCATTAATCCCTTCCAAAGTTACCATTAAAGTAGTTGATTTAGCTGATGTATCAACACTCTTCACTACCGATATCCTATGTGTATTATTCACTGTTGGAGTGACTACTGTAACATATTCTTCCTGAACTCCTTTGGTGCCTGTGGAACTTCAACAGATTTCAAATCTTCCATCATAAGCATCACTTTATGAATTACATAGCCTTTTAACCAATAATTCTTAACCGGAACAAATTTTAATGCTTGCACTAGATAAGTATACTTCTTCTCCATAATTATCTCTCCATGTGGGAGGAACGTCCCCATCCTAACCCTAATAAGTATCTTTCCCTAAAAATTGGCGCTGGAGCTATTGGTTCCCTTATAATCAAATGCGATATATTTATGGCTTTAATAACTATCAATGTTGAAAGAGTTAACTTGCTTCTCACTGTTGTTTTAATAGACTGAAGTGTTAATGTCCTTAGTTACTTCATCCATTTTCCACAGAAAAGTTGTCTTTGCTTGTACTTCCATCTATCACCACTAGTGTCACTTTTTCCCACTCTCAGTCCTATCTCTAATCCCTGACTTTCAAACTTTTGATTATAAAAAATACACCTATAATTACCTTGATCTCCCTACTCTAAAGTGTCCTTCACTACTGTTCTCTCTCTCTTACTACTAACTTTGAAACTTAGCTTACTGTCTTAGAGTTCCTTCAACCCTAGTTCTCCTAACTTATTTTAATCTAATCTTTTCTCTCATAACCTTTAAAACTTTTTCCACTGATTTATTCACAAAATCCCTTTACCACCAAATTTTTAGAATACGTGATTGGGAAAGTCCCCACCTGCTTCTGACTTCTTTACACACAGACTTGGCAAACGACTAAACACCTTTTAGCCTAGCCTGAAATCTCTTAGTGTAAGAATGTAACCCAGAATAAACAATGCATCTCTTTCCAATACTGCAATAACAGTATCTTCTAATATTAGTATCTTAAGAGTAATTAACTGTTTTACTACCTCAAATCCCTATCCTAATTAGTTAATTTTACATAGTGAGATGTTTAACCTCTTTAGGCTGAACACAGATAAGTTTTTACACTATTCACTATCACTTCTCATAGTCCTCTGGTTTTACTTCAATAGTTAGCTATTTTCTCTTCTTCTCTAATCGATGCTCTCAGCTGACACCCCCCTTCCGGATCTTCTAGGCACTCTAGAATCTTTAGGGTTCACCTGGAGAACAGGTGATCTTGAATTGCCCCTGTATCTTCCTTAAAAATGTTCTCTGTTTTTCCTCCTGACTTGTTGCACTCACAGGTAAAGTACCCAATCTGTCCACAATTATAACAGTCTTCTGAAAGTTGCTGGAAGTGTAGCTGAAATCTTCCTCCTCCTTCTAAGTCTTCTCGTCCTCTTCCTCTCCAATTCTGTGTCTGTCCAGAAACTGGCTGTGGATATGGAACATCTGGTACCCCCCCTTGGCTGGTACAATTGCATTTGATATTGTTCAGTTGAAGCTGTAACAGTGATTGTTGATTTGGTTCACTCTGATTCTTCATAACCAAAGCTTCTCTTCTCCACCAGTTGTATGATTGAGTTTTCTGAGAGTTTCTTGATCTGTTCTTTCTTGCTGTTGACATATCAGGATTCTTCAAAAGCTTATATTCTAAGTTCTGTCCTCAAAATATCATCTTCCATCATCTTCTTACTTTTCTTCTGTGATCGTCGTTTCTGCTTGTCCTCTATCTATTATTCGTCTTCATCTCTGATGCAACAATCACCCCCCTGGATGATCACCGGAAGCTGAGGATAAACATCCCTAAGCTGTACTTTTTGCTGAATCCGTATGTGAGAAAGGTGTACTAACTTCTGCCATTAGTTTTTCTAACACTACTTTCTAACACTACTTTAGTTAAAGGATTACAATTTTTTCCCTATATCAACCCTTTTATATTCCTTTATTGTTAATTATTTTAGACTGTATAGCCTATGGCTTCCCCCCTCTAATTATTAATATAATCCTAACACCTCCAAAAATCTTATTGTACAATTCAATTAAAAATCATGAATAATTAAAACCAATTTTTATTCCTATGTCACCAATTTATCAATTAGTGTTGGCTATCTTACCACAACCCATCAAATGCAAGTAGTCAACTTCAGACTAAAATACCCATAAACAAAGCCTTCTAACCCTACAACCCTTTGATTTTTATAAATTCCATTGTTTAATATGCACCCAAGTATCTTAATTGCAGAATAATGTCAGTACCTGATTTCCAACACAATTCCAATCAAACCCCAGTGATGCACAGAGCCTCCAAAATGCAATTTTTAATGAATAATTTGCCAAGCCTATGTAAAATTGTCATAACATCACATATTTTGTAAGGGATGATTTTGTGAACTAGCCTGATATCTGATCCGATCGTCTCGTCACACCTTGTCACGTGACGCACGTCAGTCACACGTTAGCCCCTCCTCTCTCCTGTCGTATCGTATTGCTCCTCTCATATGACAGAAAAACATAGACACAGAATAACATTTTAGTAGTTAATGCAATCACTGAGTTATCTCAACCATATTCAACATTCCTTCGTTCACCCATTATTCACTCTAAGACTAAACTCAGAACTAAATAGATCGCTCAAAAACATTTTTATTTTATTTTAATCCGTCATTTAATTTAATTCATTATACTCTGTCAACATATATTTAATTTATAAATTCAATAGGTCACAAAACAAGTTTCATCTTTAACCAACCGCCGATGTAACAACTAGAATATTCGTTTTAAAATTTCTCCTCTGTCTGTCTATTTCTGTCTCCCCCTGCAGGGTAACCCCAGTTAGGACCTATGACCTTTACCCACAATGCAGTGTTCTGTAGTTTTACTATACCCTCGTGTTGTAGTTTAGTGCCGTAAAACAAAACGTGTCCTAATCTCGTGCCATAAACTCCCCCTTTCTGTAGTGTAGTGTCGCAAAATTAAACGCATGCGCAAATCCATTCAAAAATACTTTTCACCGTGGAAGGGAGATTCTCTACTCCCTCCCCAAACAGACAGAATAACAGTCCAGCTGTAACTCCCGTTTCCCCCTCATAATCAAACAACATTTAACAGCGCTCACAAAACATATAACCTGACTTACAGACACAGAGACAAGTTTAAGAGACTTTAATCCATCGCAATGGGGTCTCTAAGGATATCCATTAGCATGTAGCACGCAACACAATTAGCATTTAGCATTAGCCTTAGCAGCTATGTAGAATGTAGCATGACCCACACTTCAGCATTTAGAATTAGCCTTAGCCACGATGTACCACATGGCCTGAAACATAATCAAGCATTTAGAATTAGCCTTAGCCTTTAGCTAACTGCGGCCTACCATACAAATAAATATCCTGCACTGCCCTTATTCCCTTTAAACATATTTATCCTACCGTTTTTGCTACCGTGACTTAATGACCATTACACCGAGAAATTAGACCCAATCAAACCCCCCGTCGGACGAGAGTCGAATCATAATCACAATCAGATAAATCCCATTAATCAGAGTTTTCCCTTAAAAAACCCACCGTCTGCCCATTCTATCGTGCAAACGGATTTGCCGGCCCAACATCTAAAATGGCCCCCCCTGGGGGTCTTAAGCGGTACAGTGCCCTAAAGAATGCGCATATCTGCCTTAATTGTACACTTCAATACTTAATTCCTACCGTTTAATGCTCTAAAAACTTCCAATTATCTGCCGTTTCCAATGGAATATATTTTAACAGACTCTAGTCATCAGCAATAACGCCACCCGAGGCAAGGTCGTAATGGTACATCTCTCCAGTGTACACAAGTCGTATCCAATCTAACAAACTCCGAAGCGGTAAGAAAAACTCACCCTTGTTTGGCCATGCTTCAAAGCGAGTTAGCCTGGCGGTTGACTGAAACAAAGGAGAGGCGCAGACCAGCCCCACGTTGGGCGCCATTATGTCGTATCAGATGAGTGGTGGCCAGTTATTGCTGTCAACAAAGAGTCAGCTTAGGCTGCACCGTGTTAGAGGCTTTTATTAAAATCACGAGGTTACAGCATAAGTTACAGGTGACATGACACCCGGAGAGTGACGCCTCAGAATGGCTGCTCGTTCTGCCCTTTCTGTAGTCTAGCCCCTATTTATAAACAATGAAGCTCCCTCTTCTGGCCAATCACCAGTCTCCCCTGTCTACAACCCACTTCCTGTCTGTTGTACGTGATGTTACACTAAAACATATACTAACATAAACAACATTCCATTTCTTCATGAAAAACATTTAACAAAGACATAATCTTCATATACAATAGCCTCCTTGCTTGCACACGCTTTTTCAGTTCTGCCCACACATTTTCTATAGGATTGAGGTCATGGCTTTGTGATGGCCACTCCAATACCTTGACTTTGTTGTCGTTAAGCCATTTTGCCACAACTTTGGAAGTATGCTTGGGGTCATTGTCCATTTGGAAGACCTATTTGCGACCAAGCTTTAACTTCCTGACTGATGTCTTGAGATGTTGCTTCAATATAGCCACATAATTGTCCTTCCTCATGATGCCATCTATTTTGTGAAGTGCACCCGTCCCTCCTGCAGCAAAGCACCCCCACAGCATGATGCTGCCACCCCCGTGCTTCACGGTTGGGATGGTGTTCTTCGGCTTGCAAGCTCCCCCTTTTTCCTCCAACAGACCAATAGTCATTATGGCCAAACAGCTCTATTTTTGTTTAATCAGACCAGAGGACATTTCTCCAAAAAGTACAATCTTTGTCCCCATGTGCAGTTGCAAACCGTAGTCTGGCTTTTTTATGGCGGTTTTGGAGCAGTGGCTTCTTCCTTGCTGGGAGGCCTTTCAGGTTATGTCGATATAGGACTCGTTTTACTGTGGATATAGATACTTTTGTACCTGTTTCCTCCAGCATCTTCACAAGGTCCTTTACTGTTGTTCTGGGATTGATTTGCACTTTTCGCACCAAAGTACGTTCATCTTTAGGAGACAGAACGCGTCTCCTTCCTGAGCAGTATGACGGCTGCGTGGTCCCATGGTGTTTATACTTGCACACTATTGTTTGTACAGATGAACGCAGTACCTTCAGGCGTTTGGAAATAGCTCCCAAGGATGAACCAGACTTGTGGAGGTCTACAATGTTTTTTCTGAGGTCTTGGCTGATTTCTTTGGATTTTCCCATGATGTCAAGCAAAGAGGCATTGAGTTTGAAGGTAGGCCTTGAAATACATCCACAGGTACACCTCCAATTGACTCAAATTATGTCAATTATCCTATCAGAAGCTTCTAAAGCCATAACATCATTTTATGGAATTTTTCTAGCTGTTTAAAGGCACAGTCAACTTAGTGTATGTAAACTTCTGACCCACTGGAATTGTGATACAGTTTTCTTTTGTAACTTTTTTTAGTAATTTAGCAGACGCTCTTATCCAGAGCGACTTACAGTTAGTGAGTGCGTACATTATTTTTTTCATACTGTGAATTATAAGTGAAATAATCTGTCTGTAAACAATTGTTGGAAAGATTACTTGTGACATTCACAAAATAGATGTCCTAACCGACTTGTCAAAACTATAGTTTGTTAACAAGACATTTGTGGAGTGGTTGAAAAATGTGTTTTAATGACTCCAACCTAAGTGTATGTAAACTTCCGACTTCAACTGTAGCTGTCTTACTTTCTCATGTTCTTCTTAATTCTATTTTTAATTTATTGTGTGTTTTTGTTCTACCTTATGTTATTTTTAGTACTACATTGATCTTGATTACTGCAATGTTGGGTTTAGAGCTAGCAAGAATGGCATCTCACTGTACTTTTTCATGTGACATTAAAACATGAAACTTGAATCCTAGGAAAATACAAACAAGATTGCATGTCCAGATGCGATACCATGGACATATACAGTGGGAAGAACAAGTATTTGATACACTGCCGATTTTGCAGGTTTTCCTACTTACAAACCATGTAGAGGTCTGTAATTTTTATCATAGGTACACTTCAACTGTGAGAGACGGAATCTAAAACAAAAATCCAGAATCACATTGTATGATTTTTTAGTAATTAATTTGCATTTTATTGCATGACATAAGTATTTGATGCATCAGAAAAGCAGAACTTAATATTTGGTACAGAAACCTTTGTTTGCAATTACAGAGATCATACGTTTCCTGTAGGTCTTGAGCAGGTTTGCACACACTGCAGCAGGGATTTTGGCCCACTCCTCCATACAGACCTTCTCCAGATCCTTCAGGTTTCGGGGCTTTCGCTGGACAATACGGACTTTCAGCTCCCTCCAAAGATTTTCTGGCTAGGCCACTCCAGGACCTTGAGATGCTTCTTACGGAGCCACTCCTTAGTTGCCCTGGCTGTGTGTTTCGGGTCGTTGTCATGCTGAAAGACCCAGCCACGACCCATCTTCAATGCTCTTACTGAGAGAAGGAGGTTGTTGGCCAAGATCTCGCGATACATGGCCCCATCCATCCTCCCCTCAATACGGTGCAGTCGTCCTGTCCCCTTTGCAGAAAAGCATCCCCAAAGAATGATGTTTCCACCTCCATGCTTCACGGTTGGGATGGTGTTCTTGGGGTTGTACTCATCCTTCTTCTTCCTCCAAACACGGCGAGTGGAGTTTAGACCAAAAAGCTATTTTTGTCTCATCAGACCACATGACCTTCTCCCATTCCTCCTCTGGATCATCCAGATGGTCATTGGCAAACTTCAGACGGGCCTGGACATGCGCTGGCTTGAGCAGGAGGACCTTACGTGCGCTGCAGAATTTTAATCCATAACGGCGTAGTGTGTTACTAATGGTTTTCTTTGAGACTGTGGTCCCAGCTCTCTTCAGGTCATTGACCAGGTCCTGCCGTGTAGTTCTGGGCTGATCCCTCACCTTCCTCATGATCATTGATGCCCCACGAGGTGAGATCTTGCATGGAGCCCCAGACCGAGGGTGATTGACCGTCATCTTGAACTTCTTCCATTTTCTAATAATTGCGCCAACAGTTGTTGCCTTCTCACCAAGCTGCTTGCCTATTGTCCTGTAGCCCATTCCAGCCTTGTGCAGGTCTACAATTTTATCCCTGATGTCCTTACACAGCTCTCTGGTCTTGGCCATTGTGGAGAGGTTGGAGTCTGTTTGATTGAGTGTGTGGACAGGTGTCTTTTATACAGGTAACGAGTTCAAACAGGTGCAGTTAATACAGGTAAAGAGTGGGGAACAGGAGGGCTTCTTAAAGAAAAACGAACAGGTCTGTGAGAGACCGGAATTCTTACTGGTTGGTAGGTGATCAAATACTTATGTCATGCAATAAAATGCAAATTAATTACAATGTGAATTTATGGATTTCTGTTTTAGATTCCGTCTCTCACAGTTGAAGTTTACCTATGATAAAAATTACAGACCTCTACATGCTTTGTAAGTAGGAAAACCTGAAAAATCGGCAGTGTATCAAATTATTTTTCTCCCCACTGTAACTATGTTGTATGATTTATGAATAGCAAAGGGTTATAGGAGATGTACTCTATTCAGTCAGTTCAACACCTTTTATAAACTAGTCAACACACGCTGTCAGAGGAAGGCCCTCAAAATTGTCAAAGACTCCAGTCACCCTAGTCATAGACTGTTCTCTCTGCTACCGCACGGCAAGCGGTACCGGAGTGCCAAGTCTAGGTCCAAAAGACTTCTCAACAGCTTCTACCCCCAAGCCATAAGACTCCTGAACAGCTAATCATGGCTACCCGGACTATTTGCACTGCCCCCCCACCCCATACTTTTTACGCTGCTGCTACTCTGTTAAGTATTTATGCATAGTCACTTTAACTCTACCCACATGTACATATTACCTCAACTACCTCAACTAGCCGGTGCCCCCGCACATTGACTATGCAACGGTACCCCCCTGTATATATAGCCTCCCTACTGTCACTTTATTCTATTGTATATATAGCCTCCCCTACTGTCACTTTATTTTTACTTCTGCTCTTTTTTTCTCAACACTTTTTTGTTGTTGTTTTATTCTTACTTTTTTGTTTAAAATAAATGCACTGTTGGTTAAGGGCTGTAAGTAAGCATTTCACTGTAATGTCTGCACCTGTTGTATTCGGCGCATGTGACCAATAAAATTTGATTTGATTTGATTTGATTTGTTCAGTCGTCAATCAAAGAACAGTAATTAGCCTATGCACCCCGACTCCATGGCTGTTTATAGGCCTATGAAACACGCAAAATAAAAAATAAAAATGTGCCACAAAACAATAATTCAGTGGATTTAAACTCATCGTTACCACTTACATTACATTGGATATGTAAATTCACTCACAGAAGACGGAGAAGAATCATGCTCTCCCTCCTCTGTGAAAATAAATTAGACTGCAGCCAACCACAGAGCACAAAAATAATAAAGGTACAGAGAGGCGGGACAGACAGTAGACTGACAAACCAGCAGTGTTTCCTGGTCATTGCTCGCGTTGTCACTGACATGTGCCTGTCCTATCAATAGATCACTAGAAGATGCATATCGTTCATTCTAGAGGGAGAAGGCTATGCTGACTTTCACAAAGGGTGATTCCATGCCAGCATAGCTTGTAAATATTTTTGGTGTCTCAGATTGTTCTGGTGATTCTCACATACGAACTTCATTGGGAGGAAGGATGTCATGCTTTTTTCCATTTGTAACACAAACCATTTTTTTGAAAATCATGATGAAAGTGGGCATTTTAGGCACTTTTTAGACCTATACACCCCTCCTGTAAGACCCTATGACATATTGGTGTCATTATAATCATTATAGTTTGCTCTCAAATATGGAGTTTGTCTAGATTCTGAAATACCATTTTCACATGAATTTATTCAACATAAAACAATATTAATATGAATATCTCTAAACTACCCTTTTTGAGGTTGCTTATTTTGCTACAATTTAGACATATTGTTGGGAACAATATACTCTTAAAAAATGTCAGATTTCCAGTAAAATTTTCAGTGGGTTCTCTGGTAATTTTAATGGTACGACCCATTTTATACATTTAAATTGACATTATAGGTCATTAACCAATCAATCACAGCCCTCCTTTATTATTGCATATTCAGCCAATCACCAGCAGAGGGAGTTCCCTTTGAATTCATTTTCCCATTCACTGTGTACATGGTGCTCATAAAACAGATCATAAGTTAATAATTAGCAGAAAGCCCACTCTGGATATGTAATGTACTTGTAGAGTATATTGTTCCAAACAATATGTCTTAAAATTAACAAAATCAAAAAGGGTGGTTTTGAGATATTCATATTCATATTTGTTTATGTTGAATACATTTATGTGAACATTTGTAATTCAGAATCTAGACATACTCCTTATGTTAGATTTAAAACTTTGCCAAGGGACCCCTGCCTAGGCAAACCGGCGACCCAGGGCCCCCATCATATGCTAAAAAAACATTTAAAAAGTAATGTATTGTCTTATCATCAGGTAAATGATCATGGAAAGCAGAAGTAATCCATTTTAAAATTAATAGATTTGGTAAACAGTTTCATTATTTTGACTTCCCCACAGTTCATTTTGAAGAGGATGTGTAAACTCTAATGTAGCCTATTAGCTAGAGAGGTAAAGGTACAGTACCAGTCAAAAGTTGGGACACACCTACTCATTCAAGGGTTTTCTTTATTTTTACTATTTTCTACATTGTAGAATAATAGTGAAGACATCAAAACTATGAAATAACACATATGGAATCATGTAGTAACCAAAAAAGTGTTAAACTAATCTAAATCTATTTTATATTTGAGATTATTCATATTGCCACCCTTTGCCTTGTTGACAGCTTTGCACACTCTTGGCATTCTCTCAACCAGCTTCACCTGGAATGCTTTTCCAACAGTCTTGAAGGAGTTCCCACATAGGCTGAGCACTTGTTGGCTGCTTTTCCTTCACTCTGCGGTCCGACTCATCCTAAACCATCTCAATTGGGTTGAGGCCAGGGATGTTGGAGGCCAGGTCATCTGATGCAGCATTCCATCACTCTCCTTCTTGGTAAAATAGCCCTTACACAGCCTGGAGGTGTGTTGGGTCATTGTCCTGTTGAAAAACAAATGATAGTCCCACTAAGCCCAAACCAGATGGGATGGCGTATCGCTGCAGAATGCGATGGTAGCCATGCTGATTAAGTGTGCCTTGAATTCTAAATAAATCACAGACAGTGTCACCAGCAAAGCACCCCCACACCATAACACCTCCTCCTCCATGCTTTAAGGTGGGAACTACACATGCAGACACCATTTTCATTTAGACTTGATTGTGTGTTTTGGATCATTGTCTTGCTGCAAGACCCAGCTGCACTTCAGCTTCAGCTCACAGACGGATGGCCTGACATTCACCTGTAGAATTCTCTAGTACAAAACAGAATTCATGGTTCCTTCTATTAAGGCAAGTCGTCCAGGTCCTGAGGCAGCAAAGCATCCCCAAACCATCACACTACCACCACCATGCTTGACTGTTGGTATGAGGTTCTTACTGTGGAATGCAGTATTTGGTTTTCGCAAGACATAATGGGTGCATCAGGACCTGGACGACTTGCTAAACTCAGGTTCCCTTTATCTAATATTAGGTTTTGGTTGAAGATCTGCTAACATTCAGTTTGAAAAATATGCAGAAATAGAGAAAATCAGAAAGGGGGCAAATACTTTTTCACAGCACTGTACATAGAAAGCTGTATTGGTATGTATTCTCCGAAAAGTAGTTATTAGTTAGTTGACCTGGAGATTGATGGGAGCTTGGGTTATGTAACAAGTTGCGGGTCGTGACTAGTTTTGCTGCATTTTGGTGGTGTTGATAGAGAGCGAGCTGTGCTTGAGTTGGTACCTACATATTTTCTAAGTGAATTGGCATTTAACCAGAGGAAATTCCTTCCTGTGATATAGGCCTAGAGCAATAAGGTTTTCCTAACCTCTGTTTCCTCTTTAATTTCTAGGATATGAGATAGCTATAGGTGGATTCTGCCTCAGATATTGGCCTTTCACGGTGTTGTACTGTAGCATAGTACAGTCTCACACAAACTACTAAATTGCTATTTTTCATAAATGTTCTCCTGCTCTTTCTTTCTCTCTCTGATGAGTCTTCCTGTGAGCTGGTCTTAGAATTGTCAAACCAAAGAAAATAGACAATTGAGCCTCTGAATGCCATTCACGCACACACACAGTGCATGGTGTTCTCCCTCAGCTCCAGCTCTGCTCCATTCTAATCAGTCACTGTGTGACATCAGGCCCTGACCAATAGTCTGCTTGACAAAAGAAACCTAGTTACTGTCTAGCTTTTATTTGATTGCTAGTTCTCAAATATTTTGGGTATCTCAGATTGTTCTGGCAATTCTCACATAGAAACTTCATTGGGAGGAAGGCTGTTTGACATGCTTTTTACATTTGTATCACAAACCTTTTTTTAGACAATCATGATGAGACAATCATATTTCTTGAACTATCCCTTTAATATGGAAAAATGACCAACAATGTCTATCTACGGACTGCGGTTACTACATGCCCCGCCCACTGCCATTGAGACTGTTAGCGCTGTCTCTGACCCACACTCCAGCACAGTAGGTGGCGGTAATGCACCAATAACGTTGGATGCCAACTGCCGAAAAACCCCACTGAAGAAGGAGGAGGATGCTAGCTGTCTAGGGGTCACCAGTACACCGTGTCCTTCACCCTTGCCTGCTGAGCACTGCTTTCCCACAGTTATGTTAACGTTACGGCGAGGGAAGTAGCAAGCTAGCTAGTGTAGCCAACCCAACTCTCGCGTGGCACTACCCTCACCGTAAAGCCGTGAAGAACACTGTTTACTGTGCCCTAGCTAGCTAGCAGCCTCAATGGCAGTAAGCGGCTTGTAGTGACATGTAGTGGGTGCGGCATGTAGCATATAGACCCTACACAAAATTACAGTCATTGGAGCTATCTACATGGGGTTTTCTGTATAGAACATTCTTAGGCGGGCTGTCTAAGTGGTAATTTTCAGGATAGAAAAACCATTTCAGTGTCAAATTAAATGACCAAAAGCAGATAGAAAAGATATTGAACTATATATATTTTTAAATAATACAATATTTGAGAACTAGCAATCAAATAAAAGCTAGACAGTAACCAGGTTTCTATCCAACCTTTGTATGTGAGTAAAGTACATGTTGGATAAAAAAAATGTCACGACAGGCCTGATGGAAACCGCTAACTTTCCAATTATCTACAAAACAAAATACGCTAGACAAGGTGGGATCTTTTTGTGTTTGTAAAATTAATTATGCGATAGATGGCGGTGGAAACACTTTTATGCGCAAATATTGATATAATAGCCATGCGATGACATGTTGTGTGGTCCTACCACTACTACTCGGGAAAGCATGCAGCTTATTAGGCTACAGATGAAATAAGTTATGATGGACTTTACAGGGTGGTGAAAGTGCAAGGTGATGAGCTTGATGCTCCTTTCCAATAAATATTGAGGGTCTTATTCTGGTGACATGATGATCGATGCTTGGCTGCTCGTCGTGTAGGATATCCCCGTACTGTATCTGCGAGCTGTTGGCTAGAGTGCACGTGGCAATACCAGAGTTGGCACATTCGCTATATAACAAAAAAAACAAAAATTCTGACAAAACCATCAGTAGAGTTGAATATGCGATGGAAACCCATTGAACTTGTATTTTTTATTCGGTACATGGGAATTTAACTGCAAAAGTTATTTTTAAGTTATCATCACACACAGACTTTTATCCGCAACAAGTCAAGTTGATGGTAACACATTTCTGGTGTGAAAATGTGCATATTTGTCGCCAATTGGATAGAAACCTAGCTAGTCAGGGAGAATCGAAAAATTTAAAAAACTGAGCATTCAGGGCACACACCCATTGATTTTGTTATAATGTGTGAGCAGAGGAACACAGCATTAGCCATGGCATAGAATTGCAGGAAATTAGCATTACAACAGTACAACACCGTGAAAGGCCAATATCTGAGGCAGAGTCACTCCCTGACTCAACATATAAGCGTCCTCTGAGTCAGGGTGTGTATATTCCTTGTTGTGATTTTCTATGTTGTATTTTCTATGTTTATATCTAGTATGTCTAGATCTATGTTGGCCGGTGTGGTTCCCAATCAGAGGCAGCTGTCGCTCGTTGTCTCTGATTGGCGACCATACTTAGGCAGCCTATTGGCACTAGTGGGTTGTGGGATCTTATTCCGTATAAGGTATGTTGTTTGTGTCTACCTTGGACTTCACGTTTCGTTTATTGTTTTGTCGAGTGTTTATTAAGTTTAAATAAACATGTATGCATATCACGCTGCGCCTTGGTCTGACCCGTCTATGAACGAACGTGACAGAAGATCCCACCAAACGAGGACCAAGCAGCGTGCCCAGGAAGAGCGAATAGCCATGTCACAGGTGGGCAAATGGTGGTTATGGGAGGAGATATTTGCGGGGAAAGGGCCATGGGCGAAGGTAGATGCCCAGGCAGGAGAGGTGAAACGGCGGCAACCGTGCCGACGACGGAGACCCGAGAGGCAACCCCTAGAAAATGTTGGGGGGGGGCACACGGGGTGGATGACGAGGCTACAGGAGACTAAAAGGGAGAAGGAAAGTGTAGAGGCACGGCGAGAGGAGCTGGTTAGGCAGCAGAAGGAGCGGGGGTTAATAAAGGAACCCAGTCCCGCTCATCGCACCAAGCAAGTGGTGCGTGTCGCCAGTCCGGTCCGGCCCGTTCCTGCTCCCCGCACTAAGCCAGTGGTGTGCGTCACCAGCCCGGCCCGGCCTGTTCCTTCCCCTCGCACCAAGCCAGTGGTGCGCGTCGCCAGCCCGGTCCGGCCTGTTCCTGCCCCTCGCACCAAGCCAGTGGTGCGCGTCACCAGCCTGGTCCGGCCTGTTCCTGCCCCTCGCACCAAGCCAGTGGTGCGCGTCGCCAGCCCGGTCCGGCCTGTTCCTGCCCCTCGCACCAAGCCAGTGGTGCGCGTCACCAGCCCAGCCCGGCCTGTTCCTGTCCCTCGCACCAAGCTAGTGGTGCGCGTCGCCAGCCCAGCCCGGCCTGTTCCTGCCCCCCGCACCAAACCAGTGGTGCGCGTCGTCAGCCCGGTCCGGCCTGTTCCTGCCCCTCGGTGCCTGTTCCACCGGTGACTGGTCCGGCACCGGTCAGCTGCTCCACTCCGGAGCCAGAGCAGTCCGCTCCACCGGTGCCCAGTTCAGCTCCGGTCAGCTGCTCAACTCCGGAGCCAGAGCAATCCGCTTCACCGGGGTCCAGTCCAGCTCCGGTCAGTGGCTCCACTCCGGAGCCAGAGCATTCCGCTCCACCGGTGCCTGATCCAGCTCCGGTCAGCTGCTCCACTCCGGAGCCAGAGCAGTCCGCTCCACCGGGGTCCAGTCCAGATCCGGTCAGCAGCTCCACTCCGGAGCCAGAGCAGTCCGCTCCACCGGTGCCTAGTCCAGCTCCGGTCAGCGGCTCCAGTCCGGAGCCTGAGCAGTCCGCTCCACCGGTGCCCAGTCCAGCTCCGGTCAGCGGCTTCAGTCCAGACCCAGACGTCAGCCCCTCTCCAGGTTTGGGGTCTCCCACACCAGGGTCCAGACAGGGCTTGGAGTATAGTGGGAGGAAGGAGAGGGGAAGCAACGCGCTGAGGTCTAGACCAGACCAGGGGCGCAAGAGACGAAGAGTGAGAGGTCATCACGCCCTGAGCCGGATCCGCCTCCGAGGCGGAATGCCCACCCGGCCCCTACCCTGTTATGTTTATGTTGTGCGGTCGGAGTTCGCACCTTTGGGGGGGGTGGTACTGTCACGCCCTGACTCTGGGGACTCTTATTTGTTGAGTCAGGGTGTGATTTTCTATGTTGTATTTTCTATGTTTGGAGCTAGTATGTTCTAGATCTATGTTGGCTGGTGTGGTTCCCAATCAGAGGCAGCTGTCGCTCGTTGTCTCTGATTGGGGACCATACTTAGGCAGCCTATTGGCACTAGTGGGTTGTGGGATCTTGTTCCAGTTAAGGTATGTTGTGTTGTGCTGCCTTGGACTTCACGTTTCGTTTAGTTTGTTGTTTTGTCGCTTGTTTATTCGTTCCAAATAAACATGTATGCATATCACGCTGTGCCTTGGTCTGACCCGTTCATCAACGATCGTGACATATAGCTGTCTCATATCCTAGAAATTAAAGAGGAAGCAGGGGTTTGAAAATCTTATTGCTCTAGGCCTATATCACAGGAAGGAATTTCCTCTGGTTAAATGCCAATTCACTTAGAAAATATGTAGGTACCAACTCAAGCACAGTTCGCTCTCTATCAACACCACCAAAATGCAGCAAAACTAGTCACGACCCGCAACTTGTTACATAACCCAAGCTCCCATCAGTCTCCGGGTCAACTAACTAATAACTACTTTTCGGAGAATACATACCAATACAGCTTTCTATGTACAGTGCTGTGAAAAAGTATTTGCCCCCTTTCTGATTTTCTCTATTTCTGCATATTTTTCAAGCTGAATGTTAGCAGATCTTCAACCAAAACCTAATATTAGATAAAGGGAACCTGAGTTTAGCAAGTCGTCCAGGTCCTGATGCACCCATTATGTCTTGCGAAAACCAAATACTGCATTCCACAGTAAGAACCTCATACCAACAGTCAAGCATGGTGGTGGTAGTGTGATGGTTTGGGGATGCTTTGCTGCCTCAGGACCTGGACAACTTGAATTCTGTTTTGTACTAGAGAATTCTACAGGAGAATGTCAGGCCATCCGTCTGTGAGCTGAAGCTGAAGTGCAGCTGGGTCATGCAGCAAGACAATGATCCAAAACACACAATCAAGTCTAAATGAAAATGGTTACAAAGCAACAAAGTGGAATGTTTACCTTTTTTACGCCGGTGGCTGGACGGCGTTCAGCCTTGTTGGATGCATCTCCCCCTATCCGTTTGTCGTTGTCCGACTGGTCGGTTTTGCCTGGAGTTCGTTCGCCAAGGGAGCCATCTCCCTCTCCTCCTCCATCTGATAGCGGAGTCGAAGAAGCACAGCAAGAGGAGCATGCCTGTGGATTGATGAGGAATTGAAATATTGTATGGTTGAGGGGGATGAGGCAAAAGGAATGTCAAATAAGTCTGGATGCATAACCGATTGGCAAATGTACTGCAAATTGAGAAATCATGTGACTAACTGAATAAAAAGAAGAAACTATACTATGAAACAAAGATACATTATATAAAGGATGATAGTAAAAAGCTTTGGAGCACCTTAAAATGACATTTTGGGCAAAAATGAAAACTCAGAGCCATCATTCTGTCACAACGTCCTCCGAAGCTGCCTCCTCTCCTTGTTCGGGCAGGCTTTGGCGTTAGTCATCACCGGCCTTCTAGCCACTGCCGCTCCTCATCTCATTATTCCATTTATTGTGTCTTGTTTATTACACACACCTGGTTCATATCCCCTCATCAATACCTGTATAAGTGTTCCCTCTGTCCCCTTGTCGTTGTGTGTGAGTGTTTATTGTGGAGGAAAGAGGAGCTCCGTGTATTTTGTATTTCCGGGAATATTCCCTGTGTGCCTTGTATTTTCCAGTGCACACTGGATTGTTTATACGCATTACTGCATAACTATGTGGCTCAGAATAAATCATGTTATTCTGTGATTTACCCTCCTGCGCCTGTCTCCTTCAAAATCACCTCATCACAGAATAACATACCCGAACATGGAGTCAGCAGGAGAGGAGCACCTGCCTGGAGTCGTGGCACGGGTCCGGGAGCATTCGACTATGCTAACCAGCTTGGGAGAAGCGATGGATCGGGTTCTCCAGGTCGTCCAACTCCTGGAGAGGAGAGGATCATTCAGGACCAGCTGAGCGACAGGATCCAGCCACCCACACCCCAGCATCCAGAGGGATTCATATATCTCGACCACAGGATTTTGAAGGGACAGCTGCCCTCTGCCAGGGATTCCTCCTACAAATGGATTTATACTTCTCGACCATTAGCCCGGCTCCATCGGAGCGGGAAAAAGTGTCCGCCCTCGTCTTCTGCCTCTCGGGGAAAGCCCTGGAGTGGGTCAACGTGGTCTGGAGTGAAGACAACTTCGGGGAGTTCGCTCGCCTCTTTCGGCCGTCTTCGATCACCCGCCCGAAGGTAGAGAGACGGGCGAGTGGCTGGTCCACCTGAGGCAGGGGATGAGGACCGCGCAGGACTTCGCCCTGGAGTTTCGTACTCTAGCGGCTGGGTCCGGGTGGAACAAGTGGGCCCTCATCAACCACTTCCGGTGCCATCTATGAGAGGACGTCCAAAGGGATCTAGCCTGCCGGAACACCACGTTGTCGTTCGATCAACTGGTGGACACGGCCATCCGGTTGGACAACCTGCTGGCTTCTAGAGGACGTCCTGGAAGGGGCCTGCCCGTTCTACCCCCCCAACCCGGATCACAAGATGATGGAGCTGGGTGGAGCGGCGATACGGGAGAGCGGAGGACGACAGGGCCTGTGTCACTCTTGTGGCATGGGAGGACATTCTGCTGCACGCTGTCGTCTGCGTTCTTTTGGGTCTGGAGGTGGCAGGCAGGGCACTCTCACGTCACCCCAGGTATCGAACACCCACACTCGTTCAGATGAGCTTTTATAAAGGCACACCTGTTAATTGAAATGCATTCCAGGTGACTACCCCATGAAGCTGGTTGAGACAATGCCAAGAGTGTGCAAAGATGTCATCAAGGCAAAGGGTGGCTACTTTGAAGAATCTCAAGTATAACATATATTTTGATTTGTTTAATAATAATAATATGCTATTTAGCAGACACTTTTATCCAAAGCGACTTACAGTCATGTGCGCATACATTTTTACGTATGGGTGGTCCCGGGGATCAAACCCACTACCCTGGCATTACAAGCGCCATGCTCTACCAATTGAGCTACAGAGGACCACTTTTTTGGTTACTACATGATTCCATATGTGTTATTTCACAGTTTTAATGTCTTCACTATTATTCTTCAATGTAGAAAATAGTAAAAATAAAGAAAAACCCTGGAATGAGTAGGTGTGTCCAAACCTTTGACTGGTTCTGTGCATACATACATACATACATACATACATACATACATACTCTATGCTACAGTAGAAACGACAACACGATACACAGAAAATAAGGCACTTATGTTGATAGGAACGCACACATGTCCAAAGTTATTATTTGTAAAGAAAACAATGCAACAATGTGAGCGCTAGTCAGAAAATATGCCAATTCGTGCAAGACTGCGCAAATATCTGCATACTTGATGTGCGGAGAAGGGCTCTCCTCGAAGAGGGAAGTCAGTAAAGCCTCAAACATAAATTGTCCGCAACACTGAAATGGGCTACTTCTATGTGAATTAATGAAGAGGCGGAACACACCTCAATTCACAACTTGTTAGAAAATAATTTTAAATTGACAAGTTGTAACAAAGCCTATAGTTAATTAACAGGCAGCGTGTGTTAACTGTCCTGTTGCGTAACAATCACATTTTGGAACAGTGAGTGCTTTCTGACATCACGTGCATAAAACAACTCATGCTTGGGTGACCGTTAGAGATATTTGGAACTCACGTGTGAAAAGGTTAAAGAATAAAGTTGTGATTAACTTTATTTTCAATCAGTACAAAACATTGTTTAGATGCTCTTCAGACAACAATGCTATTTAAACGTGTTTGTTGCATCACATGAAGACGTTCTGTTGCTACTGTTCCAATCACATATTTGCGATGGTACACTGCAGAGATCACTCAACAATGATCACAATTATGTGATTGTACGTGTCAAAAGGTTAACATTAGTGCACATAAAGATGCAGACAAATTCATCTCTATAGAACCAAATAAAAATCATAATTCTGGAGACCTACGGTGCGTTCGGAAAGTATTCAGAACCATTGACTTTTCCACATTTTGTTACGTTACAGCCTTATTCTAAAATTGATGTAATTGTTTTTTTCCTCATCAATCTACAATCGTGGTCAAAAGTTGAGAATGACACAAATATTAATTTTCACAAAGTCTGCTGCCTCAGTTTTTATGATGGCATTTTGCATATACTCCAGAATGTTATGAAGAGTGATCAGATGAATTGCAATTAATTGCAAAGTCCCTATTTGCCATGAAAATGAACTTAATCCCCCTAAAAAATGTCCACTGCATTTCAGCCCTGCCACAAAAGGACCAGTTGACATTGTGTCAGTAATTCTCTCGTTAACACAGGTGAGAGTGCTGACGAGGACAAGGCTGGAGATCACTCTGTCATGCTGATTGAGTTAGAATAACAGACTGGAAGCTTTAAAAGGAGGGTGGTGCTTGAAATCATTGTTCTTCCTCTGTTAACCATGGTTACCTGCAAGGAAACACGTGCCGTCATCATTGCTTTGCACAAAAAGGGCTTCACAGGTAAGGATATTGCTGCTAGTAAGATTGCACCTAAATCAACCATTTATCGGATCATCAAGAACTTCAAGGAAAAGGTTCAATTGTTGTGAAGAAGGCTTCAGGGAGCCCAAGAAAGTCCAGCAAGCGCCAGGACCGTCTCCTAAAGTTGATTCAGCTGCGGGATTGGGCACCACCAGGGCAGAGCTTGCTCAGGAATGGCAGCAGGCAGGTGTGAGTGCAACTGCACGCACAGTGAGGCAAATACTTTTGGAGGATGGCCTGGTGTCAAGAAGGGCAGCGTGGAAGCTACTTCACTCCAGGAAAAACATCAGGAACAGACTGATACTCTGCAAAAGGTACAGGGATTGGACTGCTGAGGACTGGGGTAAAGTCATTTTCTCTGATGAATCCCCTTTCCGATTGTTTGGGGCATCCGGAAAAAAGCTTGTCCGGAGAAGACAAGATGAGCTCTACCATCAGTCCTGTGTCATGCCAACAGTAAAGCATCCTGAGACCATTCATGTGTGGGGTTGCTTCTCAGCCAAGGGAGTGGGCTCACTCACAATTTTGCCTAAGAACACAGCCATGAATAAAGAATGGTACCAACACATCCTCCGAGAGCAACTTCTCCCAACCATCCAAGAACAGTTTGGTGATGAAGAATGCCTTTTCCAGCAGGATGGAGCACCTTGCCATAAGGCAAACGTGATAGCTAAGTGGCTCGGGGACAAAACATCGACATTTTGGGTCCACGGCCAGGAAACTCCCCAGATCTTAATCCCATTGAGAACTTGTGGTCAATCCTCAAGAGGCGGGTGGACAAACAAAAACCCACAAATTCTGACAAACTCCAAGCATTGATTATGCAATAATGGGCTGCCATCAGTCAGGATGTGGCCCAGAAGTTAATTGACAGCATGCCAGGGCGGATTGCAGAGGTCTTGAAAAAGAAGGGTCAACACTGCAAATATTGACTCTTTGCATAAACGTAATGTAATTGTCAATAAAAGCCTTTGACATTTACATCATTTAGCAGACGCTCTTATCCAGAGCGACTTACAAATTGGTGCATTCAACTTATGATAGCCAGTGGGACAACCACTTTATTAATTTTTTTATGGGGGGGGGGGGGGTTGGGGGAGGGGGGGTAGAAGGAATGCTTTTATACTATTCCAGGTATTCCTTAAAGAGGTAGGGTTTCAAGTGTCTCCGGAAGGTATTGGCGTCGTGGGGGAGCTTGATCCACCATTGGGGTGCCAGAGCAGCAAATAGCTTTGACTGGGCTGAGCGGGAACTGTGCTTCTGTAGAGGTAGGGGAGCTAGCAGGCCAGAGGTGGATGAACGTAGTGCCCTCGTTTGGGTGTAGGATCAGAGCCTGAAGGTAAGGAGGTGCCGTTCCCCTCACAGCTCCGTAGGCAAGCACCATGGTTTTGTAGTAGATGCGAGCCTCAACTGGAAGCCAGTGGAGTGTGCGGAGGAGCGGGGTGACATGAGAGAACTTGGGAAGATTGAACACCAGACGGGCTGCAGCGTTCTGGATAAGTTGTAGGGGTTTAATGGCACAGGAAGGGAGCCCAGCCAACAGCGAGTTGCAGTAATCCAGACGGGAGATGACAAGTGCCTGGATTAGGACCTGTGCCGCTTTCTGTGAAAGGTAGGGTCGTACTCTGCGGATGTTGTAGAGTATGAACCTGCAGGATCGGGTCACCGCTTTGATGTTAGCGGAGAACGACAGGGTGTTGTCCAGGGTCACGCCAAGGTTCTTTGCACTCTGGGAGGAGGACTCAATGGAGTTGTCAACTGGGATGGCGAGATCATGGAGCAGGTAGTCCATCCCCGGGAGGAAGAGCAGCTCCGTCTTGCCGAGGTTCAGCTTGAGGTGGTGATCCGACATCAACACTGATATGTCTGCCAGACATGCAGAGATGCGATTCGCCACCTGGTTATCAGAAGGGGGAAAGGAGAAAATGAATTGTGTGTCGTCTGCGTAGCAATGATAGGAGAGACCATGTGAGGATATGACAGAGCCAAGTGACTTGGTGTATAGAGAGAATAGGAGAGGGCCTAGAACTGAGCCCTGGGGGACACCAGTGGTGAGAGCACGTGGTGCGGAGACAGATTCTCGCCACGCCACCTGGTAGGAGCGACTTGTCAGGTAGGACGCAATCCAAGAGTGAGCAGCGCCGGAGATGCCCAACTCTGAGAGGGTGGAGAGGAGGATCTGATGGTTCACAGTATCAAAGGCAGCAGATAGGTCTAGAAGGATAAGAGCAGAGGAGAGAGAGTTAGCTTTAGCAGTGCGGAGAGCCTCCGTGACACAGAGAAGAGCAGTCTCAGTTGAATGACCAGTCTTGAAACCTGACTGGTTTGGATCAAGAAGTTCATTCTGAGAGATAGTAGGAGAGTTGGTTAGAGACGGCACGCTCAAGAGTTTTGGAGAGAAAAGAAAGAAGGGATACTGGTCTGTAGTTGTTGACATCGGAGGGATAGTGTAGGTTTTTTGAGGAGGGGTGCAACTCTCGCTCTCTTGAAGACGGAAGGGACATGGCCAGCAGTCAAGGATGAGTTGATGAGCGAGGTGAGGTAAGGGAGAATGTCTCCGGAAATGGTCTGGAGAAGAGAGGATGGGATAGGGTCAAGCTGGAAGGTTGTTGAGCGGCCGGCCGTCACAAGTCACAAGATTTCATCTGGAGAGAGAGGGGAGAAAGAAGTCAAAGCATAGGGTCGGGCAGTGTGAGCAGGACCAGCGGTGTCATTTGACTTAATAAATGAGGATCGGATGTCATCAACCTTCTTTTCAAAATGGTTGTTGAAGTCATCCACAGAGAGGGAGGAGGGAGGGGGAGGAGGAGGAGGATTCAGCAGGGAGGAGAAGGTGACAAAGAGCTTCGTAGGGTTAGAGGCAGAGGCTTGAAATTTAGAGTGGTAGAAAGTGGCTTTAGCAGCGGAAACAGAGGAAGAGAATGTAAGAGAGGAGGGAGTGAAAAGATGACAGGTCCGCAGGGAGTCTAGTTTTCCTCCATTTCCGCTCGGCTGCCCGGAGCCCTCTTCTGTGAGCTCGCAATGAGTCGTCAAGCCATGGAGCAGGTGGGGAGGACCGAGCCGGCCGGGAGGATAGGGGACATAGAGAGTCAAAAGATGCAGAAAGGGAGGAGAGGAGGGTTGAGGAGGCAGAATCAGGAGATCGGAGGGAGAAGGATTTAGCAGAGGGAAGAGATGATAGGATGGAAGAGGAGAGAGTAGCGGGAGAGAGAGAGCGTAGGTTGCAACGGCACATTATCATCTGAGTAGGGGCAGAGTGAGTAGTGTTGGAGGAGAGCGAGAGAGAAAAGGATACAAAGTAGTGGTCGGAGACTTGGAGGGGAGTTGCAGTGAGATTAGTAGAAGAACAGCATCTAGTAAAGATGAGGTCAAGCGTATTGCCTGCCTTTTGAGTAGGGGGGACGGTGAGAGCGTGAGGTCAAAAGAGGAAAGGAGTGGAAAGAAGGAGGCAGAGAGAAATGAGTCAAAGGCAGACATAGGGAGGTTAAAGTCACCCAGAACTGTGAGGGGTGAGCCATCCTCAGGAAAGGCATTTATCAAGGCATCAAGCTCATTGATGAACTCTCCAAGGGAACCTGGAGGGCGATAAATGACAAGGATGTTAAGCTTGAATGGGCTAGTGACTGTGACAGCATGGAATTCAAATGAGGAGATAGACAGATGGGTCAGGGGGAAAAGAGAGAATGTCCACTTGGGAGAGATGAGGATTCCTGTGCCACCGCCGCGCTGACCAGATGCTCTCGGGGTATGCGAGAATACATGATCACACAGGGAAAGAGCAGTAGGAGTAGCAGTGTTTTCTGTGGTAATCCATGTTTCCGTCAACGCCAAGAAGTCGAGGGACTGGAGGGTAGCATAGGCTGAGATGAACTCTGCCTTGTTGGCTGCAGAACGGCAGTTCCAGAGGCTACCGGAGACCTGGAATTCCACGTGGGTCGTGCGCGCAGGGACCACCAGATTAGAGTGGCAGCAGCCACGCGGTGTGAAGCGTTTGTATGGCCTGTGCAGAGAGGAGAGAACAGGGATAGACAGACACATAGTTGACAGGCTACAGAAAAGGCTACAATAATGCAAAGGAGATCGGAATAAAATTAACTAAACATTTGGGAAAGCGAGAGAGCGGGGCCTCCCTCACTTACGTTTCACTGAAACACTCAAATATAACTCTCCCAACTTCCACTTTAGAAATTATAATTGTTGTAAACTACAGCGGTTCAATGTTTTCTAGGAATAGACTAACTTATTTTATTCAGCTAGCTAACTTGGTACAGTATTCTTCCGTGAAAACCGCCCAGGGCACTGTATCCTATGACGCCATAGCTAACTAGCATGCTAGCTTCCAATAACACGGTTTAGCACCAATATTCGGTTACAACAAACTACCAATAGTGTGTTAACACGCTAAACAGATCATTCGTGTCCGTGTCTAACGTTGTGTAAAGTTTTGGGGTTAGTTTTGACAGTTTGAGTGAGTACGTCGTCAACTTATTCAGCCAGTTAGTTAGCTAGCTAGAATAGTTAGCATATTAGCTAGCCATTGCTCTCTGTCAACGAACCAACCCCTCCCCCCACGGTATGAAACACAAAGAGAGATCCAAGCTAACGTTAACTAGTCACCCATGTCTTGAATTCCTTTTGAACGACTCTGGTTACCAGTATGTAAAAATAAAATTAAAATAAATGTAGGTTATAACTGACCCTTAGTAGCTACTGTTAGCTAGTTAAGTGTAAAGCTAGCTACTGAATCGATTTAGCCAGTTCGCGTCTGTCCCAACGGAGAGAAAGCGTCTCCAAACATTACAGCTAGGTCGTTCGAGCTATTGTTTAGTTAGCTATCCAGGTAGCAACAAGCTAGCTACATTTCGAGTACAGTAGCTACTAACTACCTAACGTTAACGCTTCAGATAATGAGGTTTGAAAAACTGCTGAATGGTAGGTAGCTAGCTGGCATAATTACAGGTACTCTTAAGCGTGAAATAACATTGGAAACAACTATCCACAGTTGCTAATAGTTACCAGTAGCTATCCACTAGCTAGCTAGCTTTATTGGTCCAGGTAGTGGGTTAGCTAGCCTCGTGCTTCACCGGGCTCAGCCGAATACAATACTTACTTACAATAATTACCTACAATAACTACCTAGATAAACTACCTACAATACCTAACTACAATACCTACCTTCAATCTAAATACATGGTTTAAGCTTTACCCGACACCATATAAAGATGAAGCCAAGCTTACATCCCGCTTAGAGAAACACAACTTCACCCCATCGCGTCCTCCTTTCCTTTGACACTTATGGAATGCTTGTAATTATACTTCAGTATACCATAGTAACATCTGACAAAAAATATCTAAAAACACTGAAGCAGAAAACTTTGTGAAGACCAATACTTGTGTCATTCTCAAAGCTTTTGACCATGACTGTACACACAATACCCCATAATGGAAAAGCAAAAACCGTTTTTTTCTCGAAATTTTTGCTAATAAAAAAAATTGAATTACTGAAATATCACATTTACGTAAGTATTCAGACCCTTTACTCAGTACTTTGTTGAAGCACATTTGGCAGCGATTACAGCCTCGAGTCTTCTTGGCTATGACGCTACAAGCGTGGCACATCTGTATTTGAGGACTTTCTTCCATTCTTCTCTGCAGATCCTCAAGCTCTGTCAGGTTGGATGGGGAGCGTCCCTGCACAGCTATTTTCAGGTCTCTCCAGAGATGTTCGATTAAGTTCATATCCGGGCTCTGGCTGGGCCACGCTTGGCATTATGGGCTCCCGAATGGCACAGCGGTCTAAGGCACTGCATCTCAGTGCTTGAGGCGTCACTACAGACCCCCTGGTTCGATTCCAGGCTGTATCACAACTGGCTGTGATTGGGAGTCCCATAGGGCGGCGCACAATTGGCCCAGCGTCGTCCGGGTTTGGCCGGTGTAGGCCGTCATTGTAAATAAGAATTTGTTCTTAACTGACTTGCCTAGTTAAATAAAGATAAAAAATAAATTCAGGCCAAACAGTTCAATCTAGGTTTCATCAGACCAGAGAATCTTGTTTCTCTTGGTCTGAGAGTCCTTTAGGTGCCTTTTGACAAACTCCAAGTGGGCTGTCAAGTACCTTTTACTGAAGAGTGGCTTCTGTCTGGCCACTCTACAATAAAGGCCTGATTGGTGGAGTGCTGCAGAGATGGTTGTCCTTCTGGAAAGTTCTCCCATCTCCACAGAGGAACTCTGGCACTCAGTCAGAGTGACCATCGGGTTCTTGGTCACCTCCCTGACCAAGGCCCTTCTCCCCCGATTGCTCAGTTTGGCTGGGCGGCCAGCTTTAGGAAGAGTCTTGGTGGTTCCAAACTTCTTCCATTTAAGAATGATGGAGGCCACTGTGTTCTTGGGAACCTTCAATGCTGCAGAAAGGTTTTGGCACCCTTCCCCAGATCTGTGCCTCGACTAAATCCTGTCTCGGATCTCTACGGACATTTCCTTCAACCTCATGGCTTGGTTTTTGCTCTGACATACACTGTCAACTGTGGGACCTTATATAGACAGGTGTGTGCCTTTCTAAATAATGTCCAATCAATTGAATTTACCGCAGGTGAACTCCAATCGAGTTGTAGAAACATCTAAAAAAAAATCTAAAAACCTGTTTTTGCTTTCTCATTATGGGGTATCGTGTGTAGATTGAGGAAAAACATTTTTTAAATCCATTTTAGAAAAAGGCTGTATCGTAACAAAATGTGGAAAAAGGGAAGGGATCTGAATACTTTCCGAATGCACTGTATTTCAACAGTAAAATATAAAATATAGCATGTCAGCCCAAAATTCATAAAAATCAGTAATTATACTTAACAAAAACATAAAAACAACATGCAACAATTTCAAATAATTTACTGAGTTAGAGTTCATATAAGGAAATCAGTGAATTTCAATAAATAAATTAGACCCTAATCTATGGATGTCACATGACTGGGCAGGGGTGCAGCCATAGGTGGGGCTGGGAGGGCATAGGCACACCCACTTGGCAGCCAGTTCCAGCCAATCAGAATGAGATTTTCCCCACAAATGGGCTTTATTACAGACAGAAATACTCTTCACCCCCCCCAGATGATCCCGCTGGTGAAGAAGCCGGATGTGGATGTCCTGGGCTGGCGTGGTTACACGTGGTCGGTGGTTGTGAGGCGGTTGGACGTACTGCCAAATTCTCTACAACAACGTTGTTGAGGTGACTTATTGCTATTATAAACTGGTTACCAACGTAATTAGAGCAGTACAAAAATTTTGTCATACCCGTGGAATATGGTCTGATATACCACGGCTGTCAGCCAATCAGCATTCAGGGCTCGAACCACCCAGTTTATAATTCTTAATAAAGCACTGTGAATGACTTTATAAGATGAATACAAAAAAATTATATTGCGTGACACCACGAAAAAAATTTGGTGTTACCAAATCAGGGGCTGGTACCAACAACTGAAAAACTTAGCGGCACCAGTGCCTCCAGGGGAAAATGTTAGTCTGGACGGAGCCCTGCACATGCACTCATACAGACAGTCACGCACACACACACACACACAACACATACACTACCAGTCAAAAGTTTGGACACAACTACTCAAACAAGGGTTTTTCTTTATTTTTACATTGTAGAATAATAGTGAAGACATCAAAACTATGAAATAACACATATAGATTCATGTAAACAAACAAGTGTTAAACAAATAAAAAAATATTTTATATTTGAGATTCTTCAAATAGCCACACTTTGCCTTGATGACAGCTTTGCACACTATTGGCATTCTCTCAACCAGCTTCATGAGGTAGTCACCTGGAATGCATTTCAATTAACAGGTGTGCCTTCTTAAAAGTTAATGTGTGGAATTTATTTCCTTCTTAATGCATTTGAGCCAATCAGTTGTGTTGTGACAAGGTAGGGGGGTATACAAAAGATAGCCCTGTTTGGTACAAGACCAAGTCCATATTATGGCAAAAACAGCTCAAATAAGCAAAGAGAAATGACAGTCCATCATTACTTTGAGACATGAAGGTCAGTCAATACGGAACATTTCAAGAACTTTGAAATCGCAAAAACCATCATGCACTATGATGAAACTGGCTCTCATGAGGACCGCCACAGGAATGGAAGACCCAGAGTTTCCTCTGCTGCAGAGGATAAGCTCATTAGAGTTACCAGCCTCAGAAATTGCAGCCCAAATAAATGCTTCACAGAGTTAATTTAACAGACACATCTCAACATCAACTGTTCAGAGGGGACTGTGTGAATCAGGCCTTCATGGTCGAATTTCTGCAAAGAAACCACTACTAAAGGACACCAATAAGAAGAAGAGACCTGCTTGGGCCAAGAAACACGAGCAATGGACATTAGACCGGTTGAAATTTGTCCTTTGGTCTGGAGTCCAAATTGGATATTTTTGGTTCCATCCGCCGTGTCTTTGTGAGACGTGGTGTGGGTGAACGGATGATCTCTGCATGTGTATTTTCCAACATAACGCATGGAGGAGGAGGTGTTATGGTGTGGGGGTGCTTTGCTGGTGACACTGTCTGATTTATTTAGAATTCAAGGCACAATTAACCAGCATGGCTACCACAGCATTCTACAGCGATACGCCATCCCATCTGGTTTGGGCTTAGTGGGACTATAATTTGTTTTTCAACAGGACAATGATCCAACACACCTCCGGGCTGTGTAAGGGCTATTTTACCAAGAGGGAGAGTGATTGAGTTCTGCATCAGATGACCTGGCCTCCACAATCCCCCGACCTCAACCCAATTGAGATGGTTTGGTATGAGTCGGACCGCAGAGTGAAGGAAAAGCAGCCAACAAGTGCTCAGCCTGTGGGAACTCCTTCAAGACTGTTGGAAAAGCATTCCTCATGAAGCTGGTTGAGAGAATGCCAAGAGTGTGCAAAGTTGTCATCAAGGCAAAGGGTGGCTACTATGAAAAAATTTGTTTAACACTTTTTTGGTTACTACATGATTCCATGTGTTATTTCATAGTGTTGATGTCTTCACTATTATTCTACAATGTAGAAAATAGTAAAAAATAAAGAAAAACCCTGGAATGAGTAGGTGGTGTGTCCAAACTTTTGACTGGTACTGTATATAATGATGTTTCGCTACACTTTCATTCTATCACAATTTATTTTAAATTCAAATGTTACATTTTGAGAATTGTGAAAAGTCCTTAATGAGTGAAAAAGTCATTAGTCCATGTCCTTAGTAGAGTGACCTTTAAAGGTAATAGGGCTTCGTTTCAATGTGCTATTTAAAAAATTTATATTCTTGTACATTTTGTACAGTTCTCTGACGTGATGTATGTTCTGAAATGCAGGCAATACAAATTAATTATTTGAAATTCAACATTGTATCTTGATTGTGTGAAGGAAAGGGAGGGGATGAGATGGTAAGGAAGGCAAAAATATACTGAACAAAAATATAAAAGCAAAATGTAAAGTGTTGGTCCCATGTTTCATGAGCTGAAATAAAAAGATCCCAGAAATTTTCCAAAAGCCTATTTCTCTCAAATTCTGTGCATAAATTAGTTTACATCCCTGTTAGTGAGCATTTCTCCTTTGCCAAGATATCCATCCACCTGACAGGTGTGGCATATCAAGAAGCTGATTAAACAGCATGATCATTACACAGGTGCACCTTGTGCTAAGGACAATAAAAGGCCACTAATTTGTGCAGTTGTGTCACACAACACAATGTCAGATGTCTCAGGTTTTGAGGGAGTGTGGAATTGGCATGCTGACTGCAGGAATGTCCACCAGAATTGAATGTTAATTTCTCTACCACAAGCCACCTCCAACGTCGTTTTAGAGAATTTGGCAGTACGTCCAACCTGCCTCTCAACAGCAGACCACGTGTAACCACGCCAGCCCAGGACCTCCACAGCCGGCTTCTTCACCTGCGGGATTGTCTGAGACCAGCACCCTGGATAGCTGATGAAATTGAGGAGTATTTATGTCTGTAATAAAGCCCTTTTGTGGGGTAAAATTAATTCTGAAACTAACCCAAGGATTACATAAGGAATTACCCAGCTGCTGGGTCAATCACCCAACCCAATGTGCTGGGTTTATGTCACAAGCTCCACACACTGGGTTGTTTTAACCCAGCAATATAGTCTAATTTACCCAGCAGCTGGGTCAAGTGCTTAACCCAAGGTGCTGGATTAGAAGCACAACCCAACCCTGCTGGGTTGAATTAACAATGCTGTGTTTGTCCAATATTGACCCAGCGATTACCCAAATATGGTAATTTTAAACCCTGCATTTTTTTTGTATAACAATAATTAATTCTGGAAAAAAATAATATGAAACGCCATATTAGGGTTAACTCAATTGTTTCTTTTTTAAGATGCCAAAATGAAATGTTTTCAGTCATTGTTTTCAGTATCCAAATTTTGTTTGTTTTCAGTTTTCTGATTGTTTCGGTGCATGCATTAAACAAGCTTTGGACGAAGGACTTCCACAGGGCCACCATCTCCAAAGTTCACTCAAAAAGGCAATAGCTCTGAACTGGGTTTTTGTTGTTTTAATTATTGACATTTTGTTAAATATCTTTTAAACTTTCATTGGTTAATCTATTGATCAGTTATCACTTGGGTCATGTAAATAATTATGTAGTTGCCCCTTTAAACATCCTACGGTCAACATCCTGATAGTGTTCACATTTCTCTTATGTAAATGTTGTAGCTACATAAAAATATTAAATAAATAATTTATTTGGGTAATATCCTGTCTTTGTCCTTTTCTTCATTACCATGCTGATGATTTCAAGATGTATTAGATTATTTTTTATTTTTTATCTGGTAAGACATTGAATACGTTGTTTTGCATATTTACTATATTTAATGTTTCGTTTTTTTCTCTGAGAAGTAAGTTCATTTAAAGTTATGGTTTATGTAGATACAACATTTCAATGTTGTTAACGCACAGTAACCAAAAACCTGATCTAATTTGCATATTCATTTTGAGTTTGCAGCAAATTAGCAGCAAACAGTAGAATGTTCGCCACAAGTTGGCCAGAATGTCTTTGCCAGAAGTTCACAAGTTGCTGCAAATTTACCGCACAGTTTGCCACAAAACTAATTTGCATGTGAAAATATGAGCTGCTGACCACACCACCCTCTGGAGAGCCCTGCGGTTGCGGATGGTGCAATTGTCATACCAGGTGTTGATACAGCCTGACACTAGGCAATATTTAGTCAATATTTACAAATATTTATGATCGTTTTTATTAGTCTGTTTTCACAAAACAGCAGGGTTGTTTTCATGTTTTCCAATGTTTTTGGGGCAAGGATGCATTCAACTTGTGTGTGTCTGCATCGGTGTGCCTACATGCGAGTTTGTGTGCATTTGTGTGCCTACATCTGAGTGTGTGTGCCTACATGTGAGTGTGTGTGCTTACATGTGAGTGTGTGTGTGTGGGTGTCAACATGTTAGTTTCTGTGTACGACAGGGTTTCCATTAGCCGGTAATAGCTGGCTTTTGGCCCCCCAAAACATTACAAGCCGGTAAATAAAATTGGCCCAATTGTCCGGGAGAAAAAATAACTCCCATTGCAAAATAATGCTTTTCAGCCTATTTATTTATGAAAATACCAGTAGATGTAAATACATTTGACCATGTTTATCCGTCTATGGGTTCATTTGCATGATTATTGGAATTAAATTGGCGTACAGATACAGAGCCTAGTTTAAGTGGAAAATCTGTCAGACAGCGCAAGATTTGCTGCTACAGCTACTGTTGCTGCTCGAGTGAAGCAATTGTAAATGAAATCCTGTGTTTTATTTCTCAACTGGTAATTGAAGCGCACTTCTCATTCGCCATTCAAGTGCATATGATGGTAGGCAGGCTTCAGTGCGTCAAACACCACTTTGCAATTAGCTGGAGGCAGTATGTATTTTGAAAACATATACAGCCGTAGCCAAAAATATTGGCATCCTTGCACTTTTTTCAAGTAACTCACAATTTCCCACAAAAATTAGTTGAAATTTACCAAAGTAATTGGTCTCCACAATTCTTTATTTCACTGTTAATATTACAGAACCTTTGTTTTTGATTCAGAACTTAATATATTCATTTAAATCAGAAACTAAACAGAAATTGCATTGACAAAACGATTGACACCCTAGACTTAATATTTGGTAGCACAGCCTTTGGTCAAAATAACTGCAATCAAGGGCTTCCTATAGCCATCGATGAGCTTCCTGCACCGCTGTACTGGCAGTTTGTCCCACTCCTCGTGCAAATTGCTCCAGTTCTCCCAGATTTGAAGGGTGCCTTCTCCCAACCGCTGCTTTCAGATCTCTCCACAAGTTTTCAATGGGATCTAGATTTACATTTTAGTCATTTAGCAGACACTCTTATCCAGAGCGACTTACAGTTAGTGAGTGCATACATTTTTATATATATTTTTTTAAATACTGGAATCGAACCCACAACCCTGGCGTTGCAAACGCCATGCTCTACCAACTGAGCTACATCCCTGCCGGCCATTCCCTCCCCTACCCTGGGCCAATTGTGCGCCGCTCCATGGGTCTCCTGGTCGCTGCCGGCTACGACAGAGCCTTAGACCACTGCGCCACTCGGGAGATCTGGACTCATTGCTGGCCACTTCAGAACAGTCCAGTGTTTTGTCTTGAACCATTCCTGGGTGCTTTTTGAAGTGTCTTTGGGGTCATTGTCCTGCTGGAAGACCCATGACCTTCGACAGAGACCCAGCTTTCTGACACTGGGTCTGACATTGCGCTCCAAAATGCCTTGGTATTCTTCTGATTTCATGATGCCATGCGCGTGTTCAAGGCACCCAGTGCCAGAGGCAACAGCAAAACATCACTGAACCTCCTCCATGTTTGACTGTAGGGAAGGTGTTCTTTTCTTTGAAGGCTTCATTTTGTTTTCTGTGACAAAAGCTCCCAGAAGGATTTTGGCATGTTCAGGTGTGTTTTGGCAAATTGCAGTCCTCCTAGGTCTCCTACCATATAACCCCCTTTCATTGAATTGGTGACAGATGGTGCGAGTTGAACCTGTTGTACCTTGTGTCTGAAAGTCAGCTTGAATCTGTGTGGCAGTTGATCGAGGTGCTTTCTCCACCATTCGAACAATCCTTCGCTGCAATCTTCCATCAAGTTCTCTTGTGGCCACATCAAGGGAGGTTGGCTACAGTGGCATGGACCTTAAACTTCTTGATAACATTATCTACAGTGGAAACAGGAACATCATCATCTCTGGAGATGGACTTGTGTCTGACCTCCTCAGATAATTATCTGTTTTTCTTTATTTTCTCCATGGTCATTGTAGTGCTCACAGTGACACAAAACAGGAGAATGAGTCCTTTTCTCTATTCAAACTGGTTGAATTATAGATTGTTATATTGCAGGCACCTGCAACTCACCACAGGTGAGTTCAATTCCAAAGTAAAGGAGAATCATCTGCTTGAAATCTAATTATTTCTAACTACTTCTAGAAGGTGCCAATAATGTTGTCCAGGCCATTTTATGATTTCTTTGTGGAATAAGGTAACATTTAGTAGATTGTTCTGATGTTTTTGTTTTGTTCAACTGCAAACCAAAGACATACATATGTGGATACCAAAATATGTTTTAATTTCAACCGTTTTCTGGAAGGAATTGTGCATTATTTGAAAAAAGCGCAAGGGTGCCAATATTTTTGGCCACGGCTGTACTTAATTGTTTGAAACCTGAACGTTTTACTATATATTATGTAGCATGTTTAACTTTGCTTCAAAGTAGCCTAGCCAAAATATGACCAAACGTGGAGGCATTTATTTTATAAACTTCCATATGCCATTGAAGCCAGGAGCCTATTTCTCTCATGTTCAATTTTTTTCAAATCAACTGTTTTTAATTTTCCAGTAGCCAAAAGGCACAATCCGAGTCATATTAGCAACCCATGCATTAGATCTCCCCTCTTTCAAAATGTCTCATGAAACCGCTCGCATGTGCAGTATGCTTTTGACAAAGGTGTTTTTCCACTAATTGCATTATGGCACTCACACTCTCACTCACATGTAACACTTACAAAGTGAATACATTTTAAGCTAAACGTTCTGATCTGTTGCATCAGCCTCATTGCTTAAAAAATAAAATAAATGGAGCCTAGGCCTACCGGTTTTATGATTTGGGCTGTCTTGTCCCACAACTGTCCCAGAGTGTCACGACTCCCTCTGAAGCCTGCCACCTCTCCTTGTTCGGGCAAGCTTTGGCGTTCGTCATCACCGGCATTCTAGCCACTGCCGCTCCTCATTTCATCATTCCATTGGTTTTGTCTTGTTCATTACACACACCTGGTTCATACCCCCTCATCAGTACCTGTTCCCTCTGCCCCCTTCTCTTTGTGTGTGAGCTCCTTGTATTTTGTATTGCCAGGTTATTTTCCCCGTGTGCCTTGTTGGTTCTAGTGTGCCTGTTTTGCGCACTGGACTGTTTTGACGCATTAATGCATAACTCTGTTTTCCGGAATAAATCCTGTTATTCTGTGATTTACCCTCCTGCGCCTGACTCCTTCAACTCACCCATCACAGGTGCGGCGATCTGGGAGAGCGGAGGACCACAGCGCCAGTGGCACTCTAGTGGCACGAGAGGACATTCTCTTGCACGCTGTCGTCTGTGTTCTTTTGGGTCTGGAGGCGGCAGGCAGGGCACACTCGCGTCACCCCAGGTAAAAAAACACCCACACTCGTTCAGAGCCCTCTGCTGCACACTGTACCCTACACGTCCACTTTCCTGATTACACAGTAGTTCCCCAGTGTAAGGCGCTGGACGATTCAGGCGCAGCTGGTAACTTTATGGACAGGTCATTTGCACATAGTCTAGGCATTATATTGGTTCCCCTATCCATTCCACTCCCCATCAGAGCACTAGACAGTCGACCACTAGGGTCCTTGTTCGTTAGGGAAGTTACATTACCAGTCACTATGGTTACGCAAGAGACCCACAGAGAGCAAGTCACCTTTTTTTATTATTGAGTCTCCTGATTTCCCTGTTGTGTTAGGTCTTCCCTGGTTAGCACTACACAACCCCATCTTTTAATGGCCGCAGAGGGTTCTCACGGGGTGGTTGCGAGAGTGTCAGGGTAGGTGTCTAGGTGTTTCCGTTGGTGCAACCACAGTGGAAAGTCCAGACACTACCGCCACTGTGCAAATTCCCCCCGAATACTACAATTTGGCACACGCGTTTTTCCAAAACGCAGGCGACCAAATTACCACCTCATCGGGCGGGGGATTGCGCGATGAACCTCCAGGTAGACACTGTGCCTCCCAGGAGTCATGTGTATCCCTGTCGCAGGCTGAAACGGAGGCGATGGAGACATACGTCTCCAAGTCCCTGCGTCAGGAGTTCATGCGTCCCTCCACTTCGCCCGCCTCCTCAAGTTTCTTTTTTGTGAAGAAGAAAGACAGAGGTCTGCGCCCTTACATTGATTACTGAGCACTGAACAAGGGGACAATATGTTACAGTTATCCTCTACCCCTCATTCCATCTGTGATTGAATCAATGCATGGAGCGCGCTTCTTCACAAAATTAGATCTCCGGAGTGCTTACAACCTGGTGCGTGTCCGAGAGGGGGACGACTGGAAGACAGCATTCAGCACAACCATGGGGCATTACGAATACCTGGTGATGCCGTACGGTTTGATGAATGCTCCATCAGTTTTCCAGTCCTTTGTGAACAAGGTGTTTCGGGACATGCTTGGTCACGGTGTAGTGGTCTACATCGATGACATTCTGGTGTATTCCACCACGTGCGCCGAGCACGTGTCCCTGGTTCGCAAAGTGCTGCCCCCACTGTTGGAACATGACCTTTATGCCATGGCGGGAAAAGTGTCTGTTTTTTCAACAGTCTGTCTCCTTCCTCGGATATCGCATTACCACCTCAGGTGTGGAGATGGAGGGAGATTGCATTTCAGCCATGCGTAATTGGCCTACTCCAACTACGGTTATGGAGGTGCAGCGCTTTATTGGCTTTGCAAATGCAGCTCCCATCACATCTCTGTTGAAGGGTGGGCCATCCCGGCTCCGCTGGTCTGCTGAGGCTGACAGGGCCTTCAGTAACCTGAGGGTTCTGTTCACCTCAGCGCCGGTACTGGCCCATCCCGATCCATCACTACCGTTCGTAGTGGAGGTGGAGGCGTCCGAGGTAGGGATAGGCGCTATCTCAACGCTCGGGCACACCACCCTGTGCCTTCTTCTCCAAGAACTGTTGGCTATTGTCCTGACCGTGTGGAGGCACTGGCTCGAGGGGGCGAAGCACCCTTTCCTTGTCTGGATGGACCACCGTAACCTGGAGTACATCCGGGCAGTGAGGAGGCTGAACCCTCGCCAGGCCAGGTCGGCCCTATTCTTCACCCGGTTTGATTTTACTCTATCATACATCCTGGGTACGAAGAACGTGAAGGCAGATGCACTGTCACGGCTGTATGACATAGAGGAGAGGCCCATAGACAACACCCCCATACTTCCGGCCTCCTGTATTGTGGCGCCGGTAGTATGGGCGATGGACGCGGACTTAGAGCCATCTCCCCTTCAGTGTCCAGCTGGGCTGCAGTACGTGCTGTCTCTTGTCCATGATCATCTGATCTATTGGGCACACATGTCCCCCTCCTCTGGTCACCCAGGTATCGGTCGTACAGTGCGCTGCCTGACCGGAAAGTACTGGTGGCCTACCTTGGCTGTGAGGGTGTATGTCTCCTCCTGTTCGGGTGTGCGCCCAGAGTAAGGCACCTAGGCACCTCCCAGCGGGTAAGTTACAGCCCACATGGCCATGGTCCCACCTGTGTATTGACTTTCTCACTGATTTTCCCCTCTCTCAGGGTAACACCACCATCCTGGTCGTTGTGGACCGCTTTTCAAAAGCCTGCCGCCTCCTTCCTCTGCCCGGTCTCCCCGCAGCCCTGCAGACTGCGGAGGACCTGTTTACTCACGTCATCCGGCACTACGGGGTGCCAGATGACATAGTGTCTAACCGGGGTCCCCAGTTTACACCCAGGGTCTGGAAGGCATTCATGGAACGTTTGGGGGTCTCGGTCAGCCTGACCTCAGGTTTTCACCCCGAGAGTAATGGGCAGATGGAACGGGTGAATCAGGATGTGGGTAGGTTCCTGGGGAGTGGTCAGTGTTCTTGCCATGGGCAGAAAATGCCCAGAACTCTCTTCGCCACTCCTCCACTAACCTATCGCCCTTTCAATGTGTTTTAGGTTATCAGCCGGTTCTGGCACCGTGGCATCAGAGCCAGACCGAAGCTCCTGCAATGAATGACTGGTTTCGGCGAGCAGAGGAGACGTGGAACGCTGCTCACGTCCACCTCCAGTGCGCCGTGCGTCGCCAGAAGGCCAATGCTTACCTCCACCGCAGTGAGGCCCCGGTCTTGGGGCCTGGTGATCGGGTCTGGCTCTTGACCCGTAATCTGCCCCTCTGCCTGCCCTACCGGAAGCTGAGCCCGCAGTTTGTGGGGCCGTTCAAAGTCCTGAGGAGGATAAACGAGGTTCTATATAGGTTATTACTCCTGTCATGACTCCCTCTGAAGCTGCCACCGCTCATTGTTCGGGCAGGCTTCGGCGTTCGTCGTCACCGGCGTTCTAGCCACTGCCGCTCCTCATTTCATTATTCCATTGGTTTTGTCTTGTTCATTACACACACCACCTGGTTCATATCCCCTCATCAGTACCTGTATAAGTGTTCCCTCTGCCCCCTTGTCTTTGTGTGTGATTGTTTATTGTGAGGATAGTGAAGCTCGCTGGAGCTCCTTGTATTTTGTATCACTGGGTTATTTTCCCCTTGTGCCTTGTTGGTTTCAGTTCGCCTGTTTTTCTCACTGGACTGTTTTCACGCATTACTGTGTAACTCTGTTTTCCGGAATAAATCCTGTTATTCTGTGATTTACCCTCCTGCGCCTGATTCCTTCAACTCACCCATCACACAGAGTTTGTTTGGAATAGGCTATGTATTTCTCACACAGAATGACAAGCTGACCAATAGAATAGTTACACTTTTCTACTATGGGGGATAGTAGATCTACATAGACTATTGATTTTGCTGTTCATTACTCGTCTTGTTGGCTGAGGAAAAGTAAATGTATTTGTATTTTGTATAGGCACATCGGAATTCGGTAAGAAGGACGCACGTTGTTGCATCCAAGAGTTGCATGTTCTGTTAAAATGGATACCATAATCTAAATGTGATTTCTGTCATTCTGAGCATTGTGGGTGGACGCCCTAGTCAGGGTACGCACCCAATGCATATGGGTCCGGTAGATTTCTCAACTGTCTGGTAAATTGAAATGCTGCCAGTCAAATGTCCGGCGACACATTTTCCCAACAGAAACCCTGGTGTGCGAGTATCTGTCCTACACCGGCAAATACAATTATTTGTCACATGCTTCATAAACAACAGGTGTAGAATAACTAGTTTGTTGTCTTATTTTACTAAATCAGAAGTTATTATCCTTGGTGACCTAAATTATGATTAAGACAATTGTATTTCAGCTATCCCTGAACCGGATTTAGCTTTCAGCCTTTTTGCAGATGTCCTCAATACGATTGTGGATAATCATGCTCCGGTAAAAAAATGAAGGGTTAAAGGTAGATCGAAAACCTGATCAATGGAAACACGATGCACCTGAGCTCGAATTCGAGTCTCATAGCAAAGGGTCTGAATACTTACGTAATGTGATATTTTTTTGTTCTTTTTTATAAATTAGCAAAAATTACTAATAACCTGTTTATGCTTTGAAATTATGGGGTATTGTGTGTAGATTGATGAGGGACAAAACTAACAATTTCATCCATTTTAGAATAAGGCTGTAACATAACAAAATGTGGAAAAAGTCAAGGGGTCTGAATACTTTCCGAAAGCACTGTAAAACAATAGCATTACACCACTGCTGGTTATTTATGAGTAACCAGTAAAGTCATCCTTTGCCTTTGGATCCCCCTGCTGCTTGGAAACTACAGCATAATGAATGTCATAGTGCGTAGCAGTGGTTGCGTCCCAACTCTCAATAAGCTCTCATTTCTCCTGAAGTGGGCACTTTGATTTGAAAGGGTAGCAGGTAGCTTAGTGGGTAAGAGCGTTGTGCCAGTAACCGAAAGGTCGCTGGTTCTAATCCCCGAGCCGACTAGGTGAAAAATCTGTCGATGTGCAAGGCACTTCACCCTAATTGCTCCTGTAAGTCGCTCTGGGTAAGAGCGTCTGCTAAATGACTAAAATGAAAAATGAAAGGAAATGACTGTTATATGGAAACTTCCTCTAGGAAGCCCATGCCTAATCCAATGCTTTTACATTTGCTGGAATTAGTTAACAAGTGCAAACTTAAGAAGGAAGGAGAGATTCTTGGTGTAGTGTTTCCCCAAACCTTGTCCCAAAACTCAGAGCACAGGGATGATACCCAAGTTTCCCACTTGTAATTACGAGATGGAGGGCCGTTCCAATAGGAAGGTTGTATTTACGAGTTTTCAACATGTCATGAACGTGGCATAAGTCCTCCATGGCTAAATGCCTGAGCATTGAGGGAGGGAGAGAAGAGAGGGAAGAGAGAGGGAGGAGAGAGTAGGGAAGGAGGAAGGAAAAGAGAGGGACGAGTGGAGCGAGGGATGAAAAAACACATCGCTCATGGCCTTAAGTGGACAGTTGGAGTCAGTTGGAGTGGCTGACGCGACAGAGCGTGATTGGTTTGCTGCCCTACTTAGCGTCCTCGTAGATTTAATGGGCCCTTTTTTAATTAAATTGGACTGAGCCGTAAAACAGCTGCGACAGCTATTGATCGCCCCAGAGAGCTCTCTCCCTCTCTCCCTTATTCCGAGAAATTATTTCGGGATGGGGGCAGAGAAAGAAAAGCACTTAGATGGGACCGGGCATTCGTCTGGGTGATTAATAAAGAAGGGAGGGAGGACGGGGGGGTGGACGATCCATCTGGGAGTGGGAGCTAAATCAGCTTCAACCACTTTCTTTGGTAACTGTAAGAACCCCGATAGGGAGATTCCTCCATCGTACCACCGCTATGGCTGAAACCTGTGCCCCTAAACTTCCCCCCAATGTAATTACAACCACAGAAATAGAACATCCAGAATGACTCAGGATGGGAATGGGAATGTCTGTTCTATTCATTCTATGATCACGCCAAAACGCCTGCAATCCGGGGATCAAATGCCAAGTCACTAAACCAGTCAATTCTGGATTTGAATTGATTCCACCCATATCCAAACACTCAAAGAGTGTGTATTTTTGTGTGTCTTAGGACCGTTCTGGAGTGTCCATGTATAAGAGATCAAAAAGCCAATATTATTGACGGGGGCCCCAGGGAAATCGATCCTCTGTGTACTAGCCTAGAACTAAAGAGGCACATGCAGCCCTCCTCCCTGTTGGTCATAAAGGCTATGGTGTCATGATGTCAGTAAACTAACAATTACCAAAATAAAAGCTAGACAGTCAGTGGAATTAAAAACTCAAAAAAACGTAAATAATTGATTTTGTTATTAAGTTTGAGCAAAATAACACAGCATTAACAATGGCAAAATGCATAGAATTGCAGGAAATTGTATTTAAAACTGCAACATTTTCTCTCAGCTCCATAGCTACATGTGTAGAATTGGAGGAAATTAACATTAAAACTGTAAAAATCGCAGCTCTGTGGAGAAATTCAGAGAATTGCAGGAAATTGGCTTAGAAATGCTACAATTGCAACAAACAAAAAACTTGGGGGAGCTCTAAAATTGTCCCTAAAATTCAGCCGCGCGCCCCACCTAAGCCCCTTTTTGATCCAGAAAAAACCCCAGCCTAATTATAATAAGTACCACCTAGTAACCATTATGGTCCTCTGTAGCTCAGCTGGTAGAGCACGGCGCTTGTAACGCCAAGGTAGTGGGTTCGATCCCCGGGATCACCCATACACAAAAATGTACGCACGCATGACTGTAAGTCGCTTTGGATAAAAGCGTCTGCTAAATGGCTTATTATTATTATTATTATTATCGGAGAACATGTTTTCACAGAGGGGTGTGATTTACATAGCTAGCTATCTAGTCTACTGGTGCCAAAATTTGACTGCAGGGCGCCAGCAAATATAATTAACGATTTCCACTATTCATCTATGTCAAAGATACTTAGGCTATAGGTTTGCCCTTTCATCTGTGTCTGGTGTTTGCTAGTTCCTCTAAGTAAAACAGTTACGACTACCCCAAAGAGAAGCACTTATGCGCTATGGATTCAAATAACGCTTCTGTTTGAAGTAATGAGTGTGTTTCAATCGGCAGAAGAAGGATAGTATCATCAGCTGATTTTATGTTGCATAAGTCACGTCAAACTACCCCAACAAGTAGCATTTACTGCATTATGTAGACAAGTCAATGCTAGTGTTAGGGTACCAATTGTGACAGGTTTGGTAGAGAACAGGCCACAGTCGTAGAGCTCTGGTAAAGACTGCTTACTCCTTGATTCCTATCTTTACTGGAGCCCGTTTATTGAGTTGGCAGTCCTCCAAGGAGTCAGACTAAAGTGATATTCTATCCTGGGACGTGCTCATTTTAAATAGTCTTGGACACCAACTGATAGCTGTGCCATTTGTGCCTGTAGTGTCTGAGACAACGATGCCGATTATGCTGTGATGATAAGAATTCCGCTGACGCTGTACTTTGATTATAAAGGTTTATTGTATCAAAGATCACAGTATCAATTTACAGACATCTGCAGATATCTGGAGAATAACCGGACCCAATCTCTGATATGTTATTTCTCCCCGTCCTTTGTTCAAAACATGGTATTTATCCTATCTAACATAAGATGGGTGGTTTATTGACAGACCAATGTCACAAGCTAGGCTTGAACTCAGGTCTCAGATGTGGAGAGTTGGGTGTTCTACCCCATAGCCACAGAGGAGGTATAGTAGGACCCAAACGAAACACCCAAGGCAATACTCCAGGCAAAGTAGGTTTAATATAAAAAAAGGTATTTCTTTGCACTACAAAAATAATCCAACAAAAGTTCTTCTCAGAAAGAGGTATACTAACAGAGGTACTGTAAACAAAACAGGAGGACAAAACAAAATAACTCCACGAGGGGAGAAAAACAAAATAAAGATAACTTAGAAAAGCTTACTCGGAAAGACTCTGTGGGACCCAGCAGGAGACACATAGCCAGGACTCAACGACCAAGTGAGGAACAAGGGGAAAAAACACAGCTAAAATACTCTAGGGGAAACAAGGCACAGGTGACCTGGATAAAGCTAATAAGGACACACGAGGAAGAACTAAGGCAGAGGGGAACACAGATGACCTCTAGAGGCCCGGAGACAAACAGGAGGCAGGAAGCTGACAGGACCCCCTCCTCTAGGAACGACTCCTGACGTTCCTTCCAGAACACCCTGGCCTCAGGGTGCGAAACTCTCGGATCAAACCTGGGTCCAGGATGTCCTTGGCTGGAACCCAGGAGCGCTCCTCTGGCCCGTAGCCCTCCCAGTCCACCAGATACTGCAGAGAGTTCTGGACCCTCCGGGAGTCCAGTATCCGGCGCACTGTGTAGGCTGGCTGGCCGTCAATGATCCTGGGAGGTGGCGGGGGCCTGCGTGGGGGGCAAAGGGAGAAGACAAGACAGGTTTTAGTAGTGAAACATGGAAAGTGGGGTTAATTCTAAGGGAGCGAGGGAGAACCAAACGATAAGAAACAGGGTTAACTTTTCTTGCTATGCGGAAAGGGCCGATGTACTTCTGGGAAAGCTTCTTGGATTCGACCCGGAGGGGCAGGTTCTTGGTGGCCAACCACACTCTCTGACCAGCTCGGAAACTAGGGGCCGTCCGGCGGCGGCGATTAGCCTGACTTTGGTATCTCTGGGAGGTCCGAAGGAGGGTACGCCTGGCCTTCTTCCAGGTCCGCCTACAGCGTTGGACAAAGTGCTGGGCCGAGGGAACACCAACTTGCGCCTCTTCCTCTGGAAATAATGGAGGGGTGTATCCGAACTGGCATTCGAAGGGGGACAATCCGGTGGCTGAGGACTGGAGGGTGTTGTGGGCATATTCAGCCCAAATGATATAGGTGGCCCAAGACGTGGGATTACTGGCCGCCATACACCGCAGGGTGGTCTCCAGATCCTGATTAATCCGTTCCGTTTGGCCATTAGACTCTGGATGGAACCCAGACGATAGGCTGGCTGTGGCCCCAATAAGCCTGCAGAAGTGGGGACCTCGGTCGGAGACAACGTCCAGGGGAATACCAAATATCCGGAAGACATGGTTCATGAGGAGCTCAGCAGTCTCCTTGGCCGAGGGCAGCTTGGGCAGGGGAATAAACCGGGCAGCCTTAGAGAACCGGTCAACAACCACTAGGATGACTGTGTTGCCCTGGGATGGAGGAAGTCCCGTAACAAAATCCAGAGAAAGGTGTGACCATGGCCTGCGAGGAACAGGTAAGGGATGGAGCAGTCCCTGGGGTCGCTGACGTGTCGACTTTCCCCTGGTTGCACACAGGGCAGGCCCCAACATAGACCTGCACGTCCTTCTTGATGGACGGCCACCAAAACCGCCGCTGGAGGAATTCCAGTGTGCGAGCCCTACCCGGATGGCATGTCAAGGGCGACTCATGACCCCACTGCAAGACGCGGCCCGAACAGAGAGAGGAACGTACAGGCGTCCGGCAGGACCACCGCCTGGATCGGGCTCATGGACAAGAGCCTCTCGTACCCCTCTTTCTAGTTCCCACTGAAGAGGTGCGACGATCCTAGACCTCGGAATAATCGATGCCAAGGGCTTCTCTTGTATCTCGGGAGAATAGTCTCGAGACAGGGCATCCGGCTTGACGTTCTTGGTGCCAGGTCTGTAAGACAGGAGAAACTGGAATCGATTAAAAAAAGGGACCATCGTGCTTGCCGAGGGTTCATCCGCTTTGCCTGTTGGAGATATTCCAGGTTCTTGTGGTCTGTGAGAACCTGGAAAGGATGCTGAGCCCCCTCAAGCCAATGGCGCCACTCTTCCAAGGCCAGTTTTACCGCAAGCAACTCTCGATCCCCCACGTGGTAGTTGCGCTCGGCCTCAGACAGGCGCGAGACATGAAGGCACAAGGGTGTAATCTCCCATCCTCACCCCCTCTGTGACAGGACGGCTCCCACCCCCACCTCTGAGGCGTCCACCTCCACCACGAAAGGTCTTTCTGGGTCAGGGATCACCAGAATCGGAGCAGAAGTGAAGCGGCGCTTGAGATCCTCGAAGGCCCCTGCTGCTTCCGGACCCCAGTGAATCTTGGTCCCTCCTCCCTTGGTAAGCGTCGTCAAGGGGCTACCACAGAGCTGAAATTCTTAATGAATTTCCGATAGAAGTTAGAAAAGCCAATGAACCGTTGAACCTCCTTGACCGTGGCAGGTGTGGGCCAGCTGTGGACCGCTTTGACCTTCTTGGGATCCATCTCTAGGTGGCCGGGAGTGACAATAAACCCGAGAAACTGAGTCTGGGAAACATGAAACTCACACTTCTCAGGTTTAACGTAGAGGTGATTGTCAAGGAGCCTCTGGAGAACCCTGCTAACATGCCCCTCATGCTCCTTCAGTGACCTCGAGAAGATGAGGATATCGTCCAGGTACACGAAGACGAACAGATTAAGCATATCCCGGAGAACATCATTAATCAGGGCTTGGAATACTGCGGGGGCATTGGTGAGCCCGAACGGCATCACCCAATATTCATAGTGCCCCGTGGGCGTGTTGAAGGCCGTCTTCCATTCGTCTCCTGGCCGGATCCGCACGAGATGGTAAGCATTGCGGAGATCCAGTTTAGTAAAAATGGAAGCCCCTTGAAGCCGCTCAAAAGCAGTGGCCATGAGAGGAAGGGGGTATCGATTCCGAACCGTGATCTTGTTGAGTCCCCGGTAATCAATACAAGGCCTAAGACCCCCGTCTTTCTTTTCAACAAAAAAGAAGCCCGCCCCAGCCGGGGAAGTAGAGGCACAGATGAGGCCGGCTGCCAAGGACTCCTTAATGTAGGTGTCCATAGCTGAGTGCTCGGGGAGGATAAGGAAAAGATCCGACCTCTAGGAGGGCAGCAACCAGGGAGTAGATCAATGGCACAGTCATACGTGCGGTGAGGCGGTAAGGAAGTAGCCCGGGACTTGCTGAACACTGCCTTGAACCGATGGTAAACACTGGGGACTCGGAGACGTCAACAGACTCTTGAAACTGGGTACTAGGGGCTGAGGGACTCTGAAGCATGCAGGTGAGTTGGCAAGTGGGACCCCAGCTTAGAATGGTGCCAGTAGGCCAGTCGATCTGGGGATTATGTCTGCATAGCCAAGGGTGACCCAGGATAATAGGATACTCGGGGAGTCAATGAGATAGAAGGTCTCCTCCTGCTGGTGTTGAAAGATGGTAAGTCGCAGGGACTGAGTCGCCTCTGTAACCTTTCCTGGTTCCAGAGGTCTGCCATCTAAGGCTGTAACTGCCTGGGGTTGAGGAAGTAGTTGGGTAGGGATCTTAAGTTCCTTAGCCAAGGTTAAATCCAGGAAATCACCTGCGGCACCGGAATCAATCATAGCCTGGACCCGATGCTGGTGGCCCTTCCAGGACAGAGTGGCTGGGATAGCTAAGACAGCGTTAGTAGGAGGAGCTCTAATTTTCCCCATCACAGGCCTCCTGTAGCTAGGCGGGGACAGGCGTTTCCCAAAAGCTCGGGGCAAGTGGAGCGGAAGTGGCCGGCAACCCCGCAGTAGAGGCACCGACGCTCCCTCATGCGACGTTCCCTTTCGTTGGGAGAAAGCCTGGAACGGCCTAACTGCATGTTCTCCGGGGAATCCTGGAGCAGTTCAGGAGCCGGGGAAGCTCTGAATGACGGAGCCCAAACAGGAGAAACAGAGCTGCTCAGAGGAACTTGGGACTGAGACCCCTGGCGGCGAGCCATTCTCCGCTCTCTTAGACGATTGTCCAGGCGGATGGCCAAGGCTATGAGGGACTCGAGATCCCCAGCTGGTTCTCGGGTGGCTAACTCATCTTGAAGGGGGCTCAGATAACCCTCCCTGAAAACAGACCCTCAGCGCTTCATCATTCCATCCGCTCCTTGCTGCTATGGTCCGGAATTCAATGGCAAAATCTGCCGTGCTCTGGGGACCCTGACGGAGAGACAGTAGGCGCTTGGAAGCTTCCCGCCCACTGACAGGATGATCGAACACCCGCTTGAACTCTTCTACAAATGCAGCGTAGGAGTCACAACAGGCCTCCTGGGACTGCCACACCGCAGAGGCCCAGGAGAGCGCCTTGTCTGAAAGAAGGGTAATGATGTAGGCAATCTTGGAACGGTCGGTGGGAAAACTTGAGGGTTGGAGCTCGAAGGTGAGGGAGCATTGGGTGAGGGAAACCCTGGCAAGAGCTTGGATCCCCAGAAAAGGGCTTGGGAGGTGGTAGTCGGGGCTCCGCCGATGGAGAAGGCCTGTCGTCACTGGGGGGTGACCTGGAGTAAGGGGAAGGACCAGGGAGGCGTTCAAAGAGCTGGCGGAGGGAACTCATCATATCGGCCAGGAGTTGAGAATGACTAGCCATCAGCTCTTCCTGTCGGCTGAGAACGGCTTCATGGCGCTGGAAAGATGCCTCATGTCGAGCGATCACCGCCAACAGGTCCTTGGAACTGAGTGTTTCTGGGTCCATGATTGACTTGGTTTTTCTGTCACAAGCTAGGCTTGAACTCAGGTCTCAGATGTGGAGAGTTGGGTGTTCTACCCCATAGCCACAGAGGAGGTATAGTAGGACCCAAACGAAACACCCAAGGCAATACTCCAGGCAAAGTAGGTTTAATATAAAAAAAGGTATTTCTTTGCACTACAAAAATAATCCAACAAAAGTTCTTCTCAGAAAGAGGTATACTAACAGAGGTACTGTAAACAAAACAGGAGGACAAAACAAAATAACTCCACGAGGGGAGAAAAACAAAATAAAGATAACTTAGAAAAGCTTACTCGGAAAGACTCTGTGGGACCCAGCAGGAGACACATAGCCAGGACTCAACGACCAAGTGAGGAACAAGGGGAAAAAACACAGCTAAAATACTCTAGGGGAAACAAGGCACAGGTGACCTGGATAAAGCTAATAAGGACACACGAGGAAGAACTAAGGCAGAGGGGAACACAGATGACCTCTAGAGGCCCGGAGACAAACAGGAGGCAGGAAGCTGACACCAATCCCTGGCCTCCACATATCTCCAAATGTCCTCTATTCCAAGAAGCCTATGTAGTAATGCTTTCCAGATGTTTCAGCAAAGCAGAGTAAAGTTCATCTATTACACCATTTGCAAATGTCAGCAAAATCATAGACCTTCAGAAACTACATATTTCCCCCCTTCGAGACTAATTAAGTCTCGAAAACAAAAAGAATAGGATTATGACAAATAAATTGTTTTGTTCTTGAGTAACTTCAGCAATAAACCAACATTTATGGAGAGTAAACACATGTTTATATAGACACATTTTTGTATGGGGTGTAAATAAATTGTTATGGAGTGTAAGAGCGAAAAACCTGTATGGCAGCTTTCATTTCAAATATCCATCAATCAGTCAAGACAGGAAAATTCTCTCACGGCCCCTCTGCCCCAGGCGACCACCTAAGTACTCCAGATCAATTTATAAATCTTTATCAATGCATTTTAAGCTATGATGCAATTGAATACACATGAAAACCTTAGAAAAAATAATACAATCAAAAATGTCCACATTCAGGCTGGTCGACCCATCGGACCCTCCTGTGGATTCTCTCTGTCCCTGCCTAGACCCAATATCCCTAAGCTTCAACGAAATAAACAAAAACATCTGAGGTCCCCACATGTACCCAACAACAGAAACATAATTCTTCAAAAAATGTATACAGAAAGAATATAACACTGGAATGTAGTCCACTACACTGCAGCTCCTCCACAGTGTCGACTTTCAATGCAACGTCGATGATGGAATCGGAACATTTCCACACCTTCCTTGTTCCACTTCCTCCAGTCCATTCATATTGTCCATGTTTGAGTATTTGAATCCCCTCTACACATTCCCCCATATGCTTCTGGAAGAAAAGAAAAGACCAAACAGTATCTTTTGCAAAACAACACATTCAAATTAAAACATAAATATCAACTTAAAAATGATATATAAAATGATATATAAAATGAATCACATTCCATTTCCCCCCTTTGATTCATAAGAAAATACTAAAGACGTGAAAAATGATCACACAATCAGATATTGAACATTTCCTAGAGTTACTTCAACCCTAGTTTTCATAACATTTTAGTCTGACTTTTTCCCCAGTTTTTTTTTTCTCCAAAAACCATTTAACTGATTTATCCACAAAACTCTTTCCCATTTTCTGAGGATATTAAATCGGGAAATTCACACCTGCTTATGACGTCTTTACACAAGAACTTTGCAACCGACTGAGCATCTTTTAGCTTAGTTGGACATCTTATGCACCTCTTGGTGTAGGAATGTAACCAAGAATAACAGTCACACCCCTGCGAACATTATTTTTCAGACAGATTGTGCACCTGCCTATGACATAGTCAACCTGTTAAAGCAAATATGGTGCCCAAAAACCATACTCCTTTGTGATCTTTCTCCTAACCTCCCCCCTTGCAACATGAGCTAAGTTGAACTTTCTTTGGTTGATGACTCAACCATTCCTCTGAGTCTGATTGGGCAGCATTCTTGAAATACTTGAGCGTACAATGAAATGGATATTCCGGAAGCCTCGCATCTGGCATGTTTGTCACAATGAATTTCTCCCATATCTTAGCCTGTGTAGTATATGAATATTATGACTTTGTTAATGTTTTTAAGTGGAACCTGAAAGGATGTTTATTTAGCAGAAAGAGAGCCGGTTTTAGTGTGACACCCCGGATAGGACAGAGAAGTCTGTGTGTTGTAGACAGGGGATTGGACAGTAGAGGGAGCCACCCATATCTTGGGAAGATTATATATGCTGGGTAAAAACGAAGAAGAGGTTAGAGTGGCCATTGCAATCTGGGACGCCGCTCTCCGGGTGTCATGACATCTGTAAAACTTATGCTGGAATCTTGTGATATGAATAAAACTTATGATCAAGGGTTCAGTATGAGCGGACTCCTTTGTTTATCAGCAATGACTAGCAACATTTGACTCAACACTACAAATGGCGTCACGAAAAGGGAGGGTCTGCATCTCTTCTTTGTTCCATTCAAGCGCCAAGCTGACTCGTTCTGAAGTCATGGCCAGATAAGGGTGAGTTTTTTCTCACCACTTTGGGAGTTTGTTAGTTTGGATGCTATTTGAGTGTGCACTGGAGAGATGTACCGTTAGGACCGATGTGTGGCTCGTGTTGCTTTATTGCTGAGAACTGGGGGTCTGGCTAATCATTATAAAAAATGTTGCACTGGTAAACAGCGCAAAAGGGGGGAGAGCCTATAGATTGGCTATAGAGATATGTTGCTTGAATAGGAATTCAAGAACAATCGATGGAAGTGAATAAGGCCAAGATATGTATACAATTTAGAACATTGCGGATTTGGTAAGCCCTCGGAACGAGGCGACCCCTAGGGTGGGCCATAAATCCTGATAACGCATTCGGTGTGATTAGGTGTGTTCTGGGAACTCGAGTTTGGAATATACATTTTATTGCATGTTACCGCTCAGCTGGTGGTTGACGAAGCATTTGTTTGATGTAACCTCTCATAGGATATCCATAACTCACGGCAGAATAAAGTTAGTGACAAAGGAAAAAGTAATTTAAGGCGCAATGTCGGGTACATTGTTTCATGCCACATGTTGCATACAGGCTAATGCTAATGCTAAATGCTAATATGCTGCATGCTAATATGTGACCTTAGAGGGCCACTGCGATGGAATAAAGCCTCTTAAATTATGTTTGTGTGTGTAGAATTTAGGTTCTATGCTTTGTGAGCTCTGTTAAGTGTTATTGTTTGACTATAAGGGGTAAAAGAGAGGAGCTATAGCAGAATGCTAACGTTCTGTTGTCTGGAGCTGCTTGAGGGCTCCCTTCCATGGTGAAATCGTATTGATAAATGTACTGCGCATGCGTGTGATTTTACGGCACTAGATTATGACACGTTTGATTTTACGGCACTACACTACAACACGTGGGATTTTACTAAACTACAACACGTGTGATTTTACGACACTAGAGTGACGTAGGGAGCAATCCTCTGTTACACTGGGTGCAAGGGGGGGAGACAGAGACACAGACGAAGGAACAAAGAGAAGAGATTTGAACACGAATGGAATGTTCTGGTTGTTACATCGGCTGTTGTTTGAAGATGAAACTATTTCTTGAGACATATTGAATTGATAAATGAGAGAGATATGTTGACGGATTAAAAAATGTTGTGCGTTTATATTAATAATTAAAGGGAGGAAGCCATAGGCTATATAGTATAAAATAATTCACAATAAAGGAATATAAAAGGGTTGTTACAATAGGGAAAAACGACATCAAGGCTATGAAGGTAATTACACCTGTTGATATAGTACAAAATAGTAATCCTTTAATAAAAGTATTGCTAGGTTATCCGGCAAATGAAACAAAAGTTGGCCTGACATTGAACAAACCATAGCTAGTAGAGGGAATCTTAACCCTGACGTCATCATCATAATGAAAGTGCTTCTGTCAATTCATAAAGCAGATCAAAAGAAGGGGAAAAGGGAACAACGTAAAGAAAAGAGACAAAGAGAGCGGGGTGTTCTTAAGTTGCCCTTCATTCTCAAACAAAAACTGATAAAAGATTCCAGCGATAAGATAAACAAAGGTATAGAGAAAATTGTGAAACAAGGAAGAGAAGGCAACAGAAAAACTAATGGCAGAAGTTAGTACACCTTTCTCACATACGGATTCAGCAAAAATACCCCCACCTTATGAGAAGGAAGTAGAGCTTAGGGATGTTTATCCTCAGCTTCCAGTGATCATCCAGGAGGGTGATTATTGCATCAGAGATGAAGATGAACGAATAATAGAGAGAGGACAAGCAGAAACGACCAGAAAGATGAATCCAAAACTCCAGAAGTAAGAAAAACCGAGATGTCTGGAAACTAAGAGAAGAATGAGGTTCGGAAAGATGAAGATAAAGCGATGAAGATTTTGAGATTAAAGGTGCTTTATGTTCAAGAGGATTTTATTCAACAATGATTAGCACAGAAGAAATAGAAAGAGATATAGACTGATGCATATCATGCCTGGATAAGGGGAATAATTTAGAAGAAGTAAGAGAACTGCAAAGTACAACTCGAGAAGCTGAAGATACAGAAGAGAAGAAAAACTGCTGAGAAAAGAATCCCAAGAAGTGGAGGAGAAGAATACATTGAGGCCAAGGAAAGAGAGAAAAGTAAGAAGATGATGGAAGATGATATTTCGAGGACAGAACTTAGAATATAACCTTTTGAAGAATACTGATATGTCAACAACAAGAAAGAACAGGACCAAGAAACTCTCAGAAAACTCAATCAAATACAACTGGTGGAGAATAAGAAGGAGAAGAAACAAGCTTTGGTTATGAAGAATCAGGGTGAACCAAATCAACAATCACTGCCATAGCTTCAACTGAACAAGGTCAAATGCAATTGTATCAGCCACCAATGGCGGTACCAGTTGTTATCCATATCCACAGCCAGTTTCTGGACAGACACAGAATTGGAGAGGAAGAGGACGAGAAGGCTTAGAAAGAGGAGGAAGATTTCAGCCACACTTCCAGCAACTTTCAGAAGAGTGTTATGATTGTGGACAGGTTGGTCACTTTACCTGTGAGTGCAATGCGCCAGGAGGAAACAACAGAGGAAATTTCTGAGGAAGATAAAGGAGCAAGTGAAGATCACCTGTTCTCCAGGTGAACCCTTAAAGGAGCAAGGATTCTAGAGTGCCTAGAAGATCCGAAGGGGGGTGTCAGCTGATAGCACCAATTTAGGGAGAGGAAGAAAATATCCAACAATTGAAGTGAAAATAAAAAGGACTATGAGAAGTGATGGTGAATAGAGGAAAAGCTTTTATCTGTGTTGAGCCTAAAGAGGTTAAACATCTCACTATGTAAAATTAACTAATTAGGATAGGGATTTGAGGTAGTAAAACAGCTAATTACTCTTAAGGAACCAATTGAGCTCTGCTATAAAAAATCAAAGAGAAATTAAAATAGACATACTAATATTAGAACATATACCTATTGCATTGTTGGGAAGAGATGCATTGTGTAAATTGAACTGTACAATAAGATGTACACTAGACGGCTGTCTGGTAGAAGATTTTAGTAGGGTTTTTGGGAATCATATTTGCTTGAAAAGATAATATCATAGGAAGGATGACAATCTATTAGACTGCCTATTAGACAATCTGTCTGAAAAATAAAGTTAAAAGGGGTGACTGTTATTCTTGGTTACATTCCTACACCAAGAGATTTCAGACTAGGCTAAAAGATGTTTAGTCGTTTCCCAAGTCTGTGTGTGAAGAAGTCAGAAGCAGGTGGGGACTTCCCAATCACATATTCTAAAAATTGGTGGTAAAGGATTTTGTGAATAAATCAGTGGAAAAAGGTTTTTAAAAGTTAGGAGAAAAGATTAGATTAAAAAGTTAAGAAAACTAAGATTGAAGGAACTCTAGGACAGTAAGCTAAGTTTCAAAGTTAGTAGTAAGAGAGAGAGAACAGTGGTGAAGGAAATTTAGAGTTTAGTGGGAAGATAGATATGGCAGGAGTTTAGATCTGTTAGGAGCAGATGCATTGAGAAAGTATGCGTTGCTGAATGATAAGAGAAGATTGAGGGTGATTGAGTATCTATATTTACAATTCCCAGCAGGAAGATCAAGGTAATTGTAGGTGTATTTTTTATAATCAAAAGTTTGAAAGTGAGGGTTTAGAGTAGGAAGAGAGAGTGAATGTAGTGACACTAGTGGTGATCGATGGAAGTACAAGTAAAGAGTTCAAAGCTTTGGGGAAACTAGATGAAGTAACAATAAGGACATCAACACTTCAGTATATTAAAACAACAGTGAGAAGCAATTTAACTCTTTCAACATTGATAGTTATTAAAGCCATAAATATATCGCATTTGATTACAAGGGAACCAATAGCTCCAGCACCAATTTTAGGGGGAAAAAATACTGTTATTTGGGTTAGGATGGGTGATACAGCTCATCTTCCTTGTAGCTGTGAGAGATGGAGTGGGGATGGTGACGTTCCTCCCACATGGAGAGATAATTATGGAGAAGAAGTATTGTTATCAGGACCAGAAGTAGAAGCTGTTGCACCTAGTCAAAGGAAGTATAGTTTGTACAACGATATGAAGTGGAAGAGGGTTATGAGTGATTGTTCATTTATTTTGCGTAATGTTACAGAGAAAGATCAGGGAGAATATATGTGTACTTATCTAGTGCAAGCATTAAAATTTGTTCCGGTTAAGAATTATTGGTTAAAAGGCTATGTAATTCGTAAAGTGACGCTTATAATGGAAGATTTGAAGTCTGTTGAAGCTTCCACAGTCACCAAAGGAGTTCAGGAGAAGTATATTACAGTAGCCACTCCAACAGTAAATAATACACAGAGGATATCAGCAACTTTCCCACTAGAAGTAGTTAAGGGTGTTAATACATCAACTAAATCAACTACTTTAATGGTAACTTTGAAAGGGATTAATGGTACGACGGCAATAACAAATGTAGGAAGTATGACACAGACACCAACAACAACTTTTCTGAAATTAAAGGATGTAGCAAGAGTGACTCGGGAGTTTATGTTACGGATGGAGAGTGCTGTCAATGGTAGTAAGGATAGGGTTAAAATAGGAGAGCAGATGGTGGTAGAGAAGAATATAGATTCATCTGAAATAGTGAAGGATACTATCATGGAGGTACAGGATGAGTTCTTTGATTTTAATGACAGACAAGGAGCGGTATTTGATCAGTACCGCTCGTTAGGGAAGAGAGAAACTAAATGGAAGGCATATGGGTTTGATTCTTCTGTTGTGAAAATTAAAGATGGATGGGCAGGTAGGAATCTTTGGTTCCAGCAGCTAGCTCATTCTGTAAGATCAGTGAGGAATCTTGAGGGTTCATGTCTGTTGAGAATTCCAGCACCAGACACGTGGGGTTCCATTTTAGAGATGGTCGCTCGACCTCTATCAAGTACGTGTCAATCTTATGCTTTGTCATGGCTGTTGTATCAGCAACAATCAGTAACAGATAAAATAATGTCGTTGTCAAAACATTTGTTTAAGCCTAGATTTAAGTGTTCTTGGTTAAATGAATTACCCTATGTGAATTTGTTAGATGGGAAGGAAAATCAGGTAACAGCGAACCCTGAAGCATTGGAGGTGAAGCCAGTGAGGGCTAAAAGTTGTTTTTGTTCTAATAAAACATATGATGTAAGGGGTATGTTTATGGGAATATCAGATTGTGATGATTATATGATGACTTTAGGTAAGCATGACCTTAAGGGTAGTAATGAGAAATATAATGTTACTTTTTATGTTCCAGTTAGTAAGAAGAGCAGGACTTTGATGGTGAAAGATTAGCTTTTGCCTGACAATGTGACTATTGGGAATTTTAGAGATATTTGGAGGGTTTGTGGTGATAAAGCGTATATATTCTTACCCTATGGATGGACAGGATGTTGTTACATGTCAACGTTGAAGCTTCCATATGAGGTTTCTACCATTAAAAGAGGGGTAGCACCGGACACAGATAAATCTGAATCTAGGTTTGGAAGTAGGGTGAAAAGAGACATGGCGACATTTCATAGTCTTGAAGCCTATCATTGGAGGATAAGTCTAAGAGAGAAGGGGGGACTTTTTCCATGGTATGGTGTAACATTTTTGGCAGATCATATTGATAATATTACCTATACTTTGATTCCAGATAGTATAGATGCATTGAAGAATATAAGGGATGCATTTGGTAGATCTGAAGGAGCTGGATGGTCAGTGAAGTCTTGGTTGAAAGATTAGTTAGGCCCAGTGGGAGCAGTGATGGTTCAGATTTTAGTAGCAGATCTCATAGCACTGTGTGTGATGTTTTTCTTTTGTAATTTGTTACTGACCTTTGAGAAAGCTATGATATTGAGATAGGTTGGAGTAGTGATGCCTGGAGACAACACTCAGATGCCGTTGTTGACTGTTCCTGATCTGGATGAAGAGGGACAAGTGGGACTGGATGGAGTATTGATGGATAAATATCCTTTTTGATTATTTGATCATTTTTCCCAAAATTTTTTCAATATTAGTGTGATTTTAGTATGATGTTATGAATCAAAGGGGGGAAATAGGATAATGTGATTCATATATCATTTTATATCATTTTTTATATTCTTAGTTGATATTGATGTTTTAATTTGAAAGTGTTGTTTTGCAAAAGATACTGTTTGGTCTTTTCTTTTCTTCCAGAAGCATTTGGGGGAATATGTAGAGATTGAAATACTCAAACAAGGACAATATGAAAGGACAATATGAAGGGAACTGGAGGAGATGGAACAAGGAAGGTGTGGAAAGATTCCGATTCCATCATCAACGATGCATTGGAAGAGGAGACTACGGAGGAGATGAAGTGTAGTTGACTACATTCCAGTGTCTGCAATGAAATATAGACATATTTGCATGTGTAATACATAATGTGTGTCATATTCTTAGGTATTAATTTTTGTAGAATGATATTTGATGTTATTGGATACATGTGGGGATCTTAGATGTTTTTGTTTATTTCGGGAATGTTTAGGGACATGGAGTTTAGGCAGGGATAGAGATCCACTGTAGGGTCCGATGGGTCGACCAGCCTGAGAGTGGACATTTTGGATAGTATTTTGTTTGCTGGGGCTTTCATGTGTATTTAATGGCATCATAGTTTCAAATGCATTGATAAAGATGTATGAGTTGATCTGGAGTACCTAGGTGGTTGCCTGGGGCAGAGGGACCGTGAGAGAATTTTACTGTCTTGATTGATGGATGGATATTTGGAACGAAGGCTGCCAGACAGTTTTTCGCTCTCACACTCCATAAAGATTTGTTCATATTTCATAGTAATGTATTCACACTTCATAAAGATTTGTTCATATTTCATAGTAATGTATTCACAATTCATAAAGATTTGTTCATATTTCATAGAAAGGTATTTACACTCCAGAGGGAAATGTTTTTGGTTTAAGGTTAAAGATAAGATAAATTGTTACTTGTCATAATCCTGTTCTTTTTGTTTTCGAGACTTTTAGTTAGTCTCGAAGGGGGGAATGTAGTATATGAAGATTATGACTTTGTTAATGTTTTTAAGTGGAACCTGAAAGGATGTTTATTTAGCAGAAAGAGAGCCGCTTTTAGTGTGACACCCCGGATAGGACAGAGAAGTCTGTGTGTTGTAGACAGGGGATTGGACAGTAGAGGGAACCACCCATATCTTGGGAAGATTATATATACACTGGGTAAAAACGAAGAAGAGGTTAGAGCGGCCATTGCAATCTGGGACGCCGCTCTCCGGGTGTCATGACATCTGTAAAACTTATGCTGGAATCTTGTGATATGAATAAAACTTATGATCAAGGGTTCAGTATGAGCGGACTCCTTTGTTTATCAGCAATGACTAGCAACATTTGACTCGACACTACACCTGCTTCAAAAAATCTTCACTGAGATTTCCAATCCAGAATACTGAAGAAGAATCCATCTCTGTCGTCATCAACAATTGGTAAACCTTTTCCTTTGGCAATTCTACCAGACAGCCGTCTGGTGTACATTTTATTGTACAGTTCAATTTACACAATGCATCTCTTCCCAACAATGCGATAGGTGTATGTTCTGATACCAGTATGGGTATTGTAATTCTCTGATTTTCATAGCAGAGCTCAATTGGTTCCATAAGAGGAATCAGCTGTTTCACTCCCTCAAATCCGATAGTCCTAATTAGTTGATTGGACATAGGGAGATGTGTAGCATCTTCAGGCCGAACACAGGTAAAAGCAGCTCCGCTATCCGCCATCACTTCCAATGGTTGTTTGTTTACTTTCACCTCAATTGTTGGATATTTTTCAGGTCCTAATGCTACCAGCTGACACCCCACTTTCGGATCTTCTGGGCACCTCTAGAATCCTTGCTCCGGGCCCCTATAAGGGTTCACCGGTCCTCCAGATGATCTTGACTGGCCCCTGTGTCTTCCTGTGAAATTCCCTCTGGTGTTTCCTCCTGGCCCATTACACTCACGGGCAAAGTGACCAACCTGTCCACAATTATAACACACTTCTGAAGATTGCTGGAAGTATGGCTTAAATGTTCCTCCTCTTCCTCTTCCTAAGCCTTCTTGTCCTCTTCCTCTCCAATTCTGTCTCTGTCCAGAAACTGGCTGTGGATATGAAACAACTGGTACCGCTATTGGTGGCTGGTACAATTGCGGTTGGAACTGGTTCGGTTGAAGCTGTGGCAGTGATTGTTGATTTGGTGCACACTGATTCTGCATAACCAAAGCTTGTTTCTTCTCCTTCTTGATTGAGTTGTATTTGATTGAGTTTTCTGAGAGTTTCTTGGTCCTGTTCTTTCTGGTTGTGTTCCCTTTTCCGGTACAGATCCACTTGATGGGCTATATGATCTGTATAGACACCTTTTGTCATGCTTCCAAGTCCAACCACCTCTGCCAGTTTGCTCCTTACTGGTGAGGGCAGTGCCATCTGCAGTTTAGCTCTCAAAATTGACTGCTCAATTTGACTCATATCTGGATCATTTCCGGTAATATTTCTCCACACTTGATGAACTCTTGACACATAGGCTCTCTGATTTTCTTGTTGTCCTAGTGGGTCAATCAGAATGTTGTCAGGATGCACATTTGTTGGAAACGTATCTTTCAGTGCTCTCCACAGCCGATTTCTACTTGCAGCCAACAATTCAGGATCATTCACCGCAGTCCCCACATATCGATGAAGTCCAGCTCTCTGAAACATTTCTTCCATACCTGGAATCCCAAGGAGATTAGCCAAAAGTCTCTTAATGTCTCCTATGGCAGACTGTGTTCCCACCGTAATTTCTTCCAATTTTGAAATCCAAGGATATGCTCCATCTTGAAGAGTAGGCAGCTTCTCAAGTATATCTGACATATCGGTTTCTGCAAAGGCTTATACTCTAGGTTTTGTCCTCGAATGATCACTGGCATCATCTTCTTACTGGTGCCCTCTTTCCTTGGCCTCAATGTATACTTCTTCTCCAATTCTTGGGATCCTTTTCTCAGCAGTTTTTTTCTTCTGTATCTTCAGCTTCTTGAGTTGTTCTTCCAGTTCTCTTACTTCTTCTAAATTATTCCCTTTATCCAGGCATGATACGCATCGGTCTATATCTCTTTCTATTTCTTCTGTGCTAAACATTGTAGGATAAAATCCTCTTTAACATTAAGCGCCTTTAATCTCCAAATCTTCATTGCTTTCTCCATCTTCACTTTCATCAGAGATCAGATCTCTTGTATCCTTCTTCCAACTTCCATCATCCCTTCTTTCCTCTCTTGCCAACTTCCTTCTGATCACAGTCATATCCACCCATGATCTCTTCTCAATCACTCTGATCATCATCATCATCTTCAAGTTCCATCCTCCTGAACCTCACTCCAACCTTAGTTTCCAGACATCTCGTTTTCTTCCTACTTTTGGAGTTTGGATTCATCTATATGGTCGTTTCTGCTTGTCCTCTCTCTATTATTTGTTCATCTTCATCTCTGATGCAATAATCACCCTCCTGAATGATCACTGGAAGCTGAGGATAGACGTCCTTAAACTCTACTTCTTCCTCGTAAGGTGGGGGTCTTTTTGCTGAATCCATATGTGAGAAAGGTGTATTGACTTCTGCCATTAGTTTTTCTGTTACCTTCACCTCTTTTGCCATTTTCTCTATACCTCTGTCTCTTTTATCTTTTGTATCTTTTATCAGTTCTTGTCCTTCATTTTCAAACAGCTTAAGAACACCCAGCTCTCTGTCTCTCTTCTTTACGCTGTTCCCCTTTTTTCCCCTTGTAACAACTCTTTTATATTCCTTTAATGTGAATGATTTTATTATTTTAGACTATGTAGCTTATAGTTCCCTCTTTTTTTTTTCCTTCCCCAAAATAATGAATTAATCAATTAAATAATGTATTCATCAATATAATTATTTATTTTATTTTATTTTACCAAATTATTGATAAGTGGCAATCTTACCACATCCGATCAGGAAAATAAATGAAAGTAGTCAACTTCAGAGCAACCCAAAAAATAAAAGACCTGTAATCCAGCAACACTACAGCACTCACAAACCAATTGCTTAATAATCACCCAAGTACCTGAATTTTACAAAATAATGTCAGTGCTGGATTTCCAACACAACTCTAATAAAACAACTCATTCACAAAAACCCTAATGCTTGTAGTCGAGTGGCCATTAACAGCTACCCCAACAAAAAGCACTTACTGCACACAAAACCGGTCAATGCTTTTGTTACAGTTGCTGTTGTGACATGTAGGGACACATTAAAAAGTAGTTGCAGAAGAAGGATAGTATTATCAGGTGATTTTATGTTGCATAATATTGGTCTTCATGCTAATGTGAGTATGCAGAGTTCCACTGAGGTGGTCAAGGTTGATGAGTCGTATTCCACATGGTCAGCTAATTGTTGATATGAAAAAGAAGTGTGTGATTAGGTAAAAACAATGCACACAACACATGAAAGCAGCATATGTGGTCGTTCTTGACACTCAAGAGCAGATCCTGGTGGCAATACACAGTTAAGACTACCCAAAGAGAAGCACTTATACTTCCAGCAAAAAAGATATGCTTCCATTTAAGGTAACTTTAATATGAAGCTAGGTTTTATGTGGTCGTTCTTGGCACTCAAGAGGAGAGCCTAGTGGCAAAACACAGTTAAGGCTACCACAAAGAGAAGCACTTATTCATCCAGCAAAAAATGTATGCTTCCATTTAAGGTAACTGTAATGTGAAGCTAGGAGAAAACCCTTGTTCAGAAAAGCAACACAAAATGCTTGTAGTCGAGTGGCCATTAACAGCTACCCCAACAAAAAGCACACAAAACCGGTCAATGCTTTTGTTACGGTTGCTGTTGTGACATGTAGGGACACATTAAAAAGTAGTTGCTGTAATTCAATGCAGAATCAGACCCCAACTTAATAGCACTTTCTGTGGCCTGATAAAAGAAAGGTGCTCAAGTTGAAGTAGAATTCAGCATGTTCTGGAAAGCAGAGAGCTAAGGAAATGACCTCTAAGTAAAACAGTTACGACTACCGCAAAGAGAAGCACTTATGCGCTACGGATTCAAATAACGCTTCTGTTTGAAATAATGAGTGTGTTTCAATCAAAAGAAGAAGGATAGTATTATCAGGAGATGTTGGATAAGTCACGTCAAACTACCCCAACAAGTAGCACTTAGTGAATTATGTAGACAAGTCAATGTTAGTGTTAGGGTACCAATTGTGACAGGTTTGGTAGGGAAAAGGCCACAGTTGGAGATCTCTGGTAAAGACTACTTACTGGTTTGGTAGACAACAGGCCACAGTCGTAGAGCTCTGGTAAAGACTGCTTACTGCTTACTCATTGAATCCCCTTTATTGAGTTGGCAGTCCTCCAAGGAGTCCAACTAAAGTGATTTTCTATCCTGGGACGTGCTCATTTTAAATATTCTTGGACACCAACTGATAGCTTGGTGCCATTTGCTTGGTGCCATTTGCGGCCAAGCCCCCTCCACACCTATTGTGAAATAAGTATTGGTCTTCATGCTAATGTGAGTATGCAGCTTACGACTGAGGTGCTCAAGGTTGATGAGTCGTATTCCACATGGTCAGCTAAATGTTGATATGAAAAATAAGTGTGTGATTAGGTACAAACAAAGCACACAACACATAAAAGCAGCTTATGTGGTCGTTCTTGGCACTCAAGAGCAGAGCCTAGTGGCAAAACACAGTTAAGGCTACCCCAAAGAGAAGCACTTATTCTTCCAGCAAAAAATGTATGCTTCCATTTAAGGTAACTGTAATGTGAAGCTAGGAGAAAACACTTGTTCAGAAAAGCAACACAAAATGCTTGTAGTCGAGTGGCCATTAACAGCTACTCCAACAAAAAGCACTTACTGCACACAAAACCGGTCAATGCTTTTGTTACGGTTGCTGTTGTGACATAAAGGGACACATTAATAAGTAGTTGCTGTAATTCAATGCAGAATCAGACCCCAACTTAATAGCACTTTCTGTGGCCTGATAAAAGAAAGGTGCTCAAGTTGAAGTAGAATTCAGCATGTTCTGGAAAGCAGAGAGCTAAGGAAATGACCTCTATGTAAAACAGTTACAACTACCGCAAAGAGAAGCACTTATGCTCTACGGATTCAAATAACGCTTCTGTTTGAAATAATGAGTGTGTTTCAATCAAAAGAAGAAGGATAGTATTATCAGGAGATGTTGCATAAGTCACGTCAAACTACCCCAACAAGTAGCACTTACTGAATTATGTAGACAAGTCATTGCTAGTGTTAGGGTACCAATTGTGACAGGTTTGGTAGGGAAAAGGCCACAGTTGGAGATCTCTGGTAAAGACTACTTACTGGTTTGGCAGACAACAGGCCACAGCCGTAGAGCTCTGGTAAAGACTGCTTACTTCTTACTCCTTGAATCCCCTTTATTGAGTTGGCAGTCCTCCAAGGAGTCCAACTAAAGTGATTTTCTATCCTGGGACGTGCTCATTTTAAATATTATTGGACACCAACTGATAGCTGTGCCATTGTGGCCAAGCCCCTTCCACACCTATTGGGAAATAAGTATTGGTCTTCATGCTAATGTGAGTATGCAGCTTACGACTGAGGTGCTCAAGGTTGATGAGTCGTATTCCACATGGTCAGCTAATTGTTGATATGAAAAATAAGTGTGTGATTAGGTACAAACAAAGCACACAACACATAAAAGCAGCTTATGTGGTCGTTCTTGGCACTCAAGAGCAGAGCCTAGTGGCAAAACACAGTTAAGGCTACCCCAAAGAGAAGCACTTATTCTTCCAGCAAAAAATGTATGCTTCCATTTAAGGTAACTGTAATGTGAAGCTAGGAGAAAACCCTTGTTCAGAAAAGCAACACAAAATGCTTGTAGTTGAGTGGCCATTAACAGCTACCCCAACAAAAAGCACTTACTGCACACAAAACCAGTCAATGCTTTTGTTACGGTTGCTGTTGTGACATAAAGGGACACATTAATAAGTAGTTGCTGTAATTCAATGCAGAATCAGACCCCAACTTAATAGCACTTTCTGTGGCCTGATAAAAGAAAGGTGCTCAAGTTGAAGTAGAATTCAGCATGTTCTGGAAAGCAGAGAGCTAAGGAAATGACCTCTATGTAAAACAGTTACAACTACCGCAAAGAGAAGCACTTATGCTCTACGGATTCAAATAACGCTTCTGTTTGAAATAATGAGTGTGTTTCAATCAAAAGAAGAAGGATAGTATTATCAGGAGATGTTGCATAAGTCACGTCAAACTACCCCAACAAGTAGCACTTACTGAATTATGTAGACAAGTCATTGCTAGTGTTAGGGTACCAATTGTGACAGGTTTGGTAGGGAAAAAGGCCACAGTTGGAGATCTCTGGTAAAGACTACTTACTGGTTTGGCAGACAACAGGCCACAGCCGTAGAGCTCTGGTAAAGACTGCTTACTTCTTACTCCTTGAATCCCCTTTATTGAGTTGGCAGTCCTCCAAGGAGTCCAACTAAAGTGATTTTCTATCCTGGGACGTGCTCATTTTAAATATTATTGGACACCAACTGATAGCTGTGCCATTGTGGCCAAGCCCCTTCCACACCTATTGTGAAATAAGTATTGGTCTTCATGCTAATGTGAGTATGCAGCTTACGACTGAGGTGCTCAAGGTTGATGAGTCGTATTCCACATGGTCAGCTAATTGTTGATATGAAAAATAAGTGTGTGATTAGGTACAAACAAAGCACACAACACATAAAAGCAGCTTATGTGGTCGTTCTTGGCACTCAAGAGCAGAGCCTAGTGGCAAAACACAGTTAAGGCTACCCCAAAGAGAAGCACTTATTCTTCCAGCAAAAAATGTATGCTTCCATTTAAGGTAACTGTAATGTGAAGCTAGGAGAAAACCCTTGTTTAGAAAAGCAACACAAAATGCTTGTAGTCGAGTGGCCATTAACAGCTACCCCAACAAAAAGCACTTACTGCACACAAAACCGGTCAATGCTTTTGTTAGGGTTGTTGTTGTGACATGTAGGCACATGTGAGGACTTTTTAAGAAGTAGTTGCTGTAATTCAATGCAGAACCAGACCCCCAACTTAACAAGAACACAACACTTGAAAGCAGTTAATGTGGTCGTTCTTGGCACTCAAGAGTAGAGCCTAGTGGCAAAACACAGTTAAGGCAACCCCAAAGAGAAGCACTTATTCGTCCAGCAAAAACTGTATGCTTCCATTTAAGGTAACTTTAATGTGAAGCTAGTATAAAACCCCAGTTCAGCAACACAAAATGTTTGTGGCCATTAACACCTACCCCAACAAAAAGCACTTGCTGCACAAAACCGGTCAAAGCTTTTGTTAGGGTTGCTGTTGTGACATGTAGGCACATGTAGGGACTCATTAAAAAGTAGTTGCTGTAATTCAATGCAGAATCAGACCCCAACTTAATAGCACTTTCTGTGGCCTGATAAAAGAAAGGTGCTCAAGTTGAAGTAGAATTCAGCATGTTCTGGAAAGCAGAGAGCTAAGGAAATGACCTCTATGTAAAACAGTTACGACTACCGCAAAGAGAAGCACTTATGCTCTACGGATTCAAATAACGCTTCTGTTTGAAATAATGAGTGTGTTTCAATCAAAAGAAGAAGGATAGTATTATCAGGAGATGTTGCATAAGTCACGTCAAACTACCCCAACAAGTAGCACTTACTGAATTATGTAGACAAGTCAATGCTAGTGTTAGGGTACCAATTGTGACAGGTTTGGTAGGGAAAAGGCCACAGTTGGAGATCTCTGGTAAAGACTACTTACTGGTTCGGTAGACAACAGGCCACAGTCGTAGAGCTCTGGTAAAGACTGCTTACTGCTTACTCCTTGAATCCTATCTTTACTGGAACCCCTTTATTGAGTTGGCAGTCCTCCAAGGAGTCCAACTAAAGTGATTTTCTATCATGGGACGTGCTCATTTTAAATATTCTTTGACACCAACTTATAGCTGTGCCATTTGCGGCCAAGCCCCTTCCACACCTATTGTGAAATTAGTGTTGGTCTTCATGCTAATGTCAGTTTTTAAATTAAGACTGAGGTGCTCAAGGTGGATGAGTCGTATTCCACATGGTCAGCTAATTATTAATATGAAAAAAAGTGTGTGATTAGGTACAAACAAAGCACACAACACATACAAGCAGCTTATGTGGTCGTTCTTGGCACTCAAGAGCAGAGCCTAGTGGCAAAACACAGGTAAAGATACCCCAAAGAGAAGCACTTATTCTTCCAGCAAAAAATGTATGCTTCCATTTAAGGTAACTGTAATGTGAAGCTAGGAGAAAACCCTTGTTCAGAAAAGCAACACAAAATGCTTGTAGTCGAGTGGCAATTAACAGCTACCCCAACAAAAAGCACTTACTGCACACAAAACCGGTCAATGCTTTTGTTAGGGTTGTTGTTGTGAAATGTAGGCACATGTAAGGACTTTTTAAGAAGTAGTTGCTGTAATTCAATGCAGAACCAGACCCCCAACTTAACAAGAACACAACACTTGAAAGCAGTTAATGTGGTCGTTCTTGGCACTCAAGAGTAGAGCCTAGTGGCAAAACACAGTTAAGGCAACCCCAAAGAGAAGCACTTATTCGTCCAGCAAAAACTGTATGCTTCCATTTAAGGTAACTTTAATGTGAAGCTAGTATAAAACCCCAGTTCAGCAACACAAAATGCTTGTGGCCATTAACACCTACCCCAACAAAAGGCACTTGCTGCACAAAACCGGTCAATGCTTTTGTTAGGGTTGCTGTTGTGACATGTAGGCACATGTAGGGACTCATTAAAAAGTAGTTGCTGTAATTCAATGCAGAATCAGACCCCAACTTAATAGCACTTTCTGTGGCCTGATAAAAGAAAGGTGCTCAAGTTGAAGTAGAATTCAGCATGTTCTGCAAAGGTAGAGCTATGGAAATTACTTCCAAGTAACAGAGTTACTACTTCCCCAAAGTGAAGCACTTATCCACTATGGATTCAAATAACGCTTCTCTTTGAAGTAATGAGTGTGTTTCAATCAAAAGAAGAAGGATAGTATTATCAGGTGATTTTATGTTGCATAAGTCACGTCAAACTACCCCAACAAGTAGCACTTACTGAATTATGTAGACAAGTCAATGCTAGTGTTAGGGTACCAATTGTGACAGGTTTGGTAGGGAAAATGCCACAGTTGGAGATATCTGGTAAAGACAGCTTACTGGTTTGGTAGACAACAGGCCACAGTCGTAGAGCTCTGGTAAAGACTGCTTACTGCTTACTCCTTGAATCCTATCTTTAATGGAACCCCTTTATTGAGTTGGCAGTCCTCCAAGGAGTCCGACTAAAGTGATTTTCTATCATGGGACGTGCTCATTTTAAATATTCTTTGACACCAACTTATAGCTGTGCATTTGCGGCCAAGCCCCTTCCACACCTATTGTGAAATAAGTGTTGGTCTTCATGCTAATGTCAGTTTTTAAATTAAGACTGAGGTGCTCAAGGTGGATGAGTCGTATTCCACATGGTCAGCTAAATGTTAATATGAAAAAAAGTGTGTGATTAGGTACAAACAAAGCACACAACACATACAAGCAGCTTATGTGGTCGTTCTTGGCACTCAAGAGCAGAGCCTAGTGGCAAAACACAGTTAAGGCTACCCCAACGAGAAGCACTTATTCTTCCAGCAAAAAATTTATGCTTCCATTTAAGGTAACTGTAATGTGAAGCTAGGAGAAAACCCTTGTTCAGAAAAGCAACAAAAAATGCTTGTAGTCGAGTGGCCATTAACAGCTACCCCAACAAAAAGCACTTACTGCACACAAAACCGGTCAATGCTTTTGTTACGGTTGCTGTTGTGACATGTAGGGACACATTAAAAAGTAGTTGCTGTAATTCAATGCAGAATCAGACCCCAACTTAACAAGAACACAACACTTGAAAGCAGTTCATGTGGTCGTTCTTGGCACTCAAGAGCAGATCCTAGTGGCAAATCACAGTTAAGCCTACCCCAAAGAGAAGCACTTATTCATTCGGCAAAAAATGTATGCTTCCATTTAAGGTAACATTAATATGAAGCTAGGTTTTATGTGGTCGTTCTTGGCACTCAATAGCAAAGCCTAGTGGCAAAACACAGTTAAGGCTACCCCAAAGAGAAGCACTTATTCTTCCAGCAAAAAATGTATGCTTCCATTTAAGGTAACTGTAATGTGAAGCTAGGAGAAAACCCTTGTTCAGAAAAGCAACACAAAATGCTTTTAGTCGAGTGGCCATTAACAGCTACCCCAAAAAAGCACTTACTGCACAAAACCGGTCAATGTTTTTGTTAGGGTTGCTGTTGTGACATGTGGGTACATATAGGGAAGCATTAAAAAGTAGTTGCTGTAATTCAATGCAGAATCAGACCCCAACTTAATAGCACTTTCTGTGGCCTGATAAAAGAAAGGTGCTCAAGTTGAAGTAGAATTCAGCATGTTTTGAAAGCAGAGAGCTAAGGAAATGACCTCTAAGTAAAACAGTTACGACTACCGCAAAGAGAAGTACTTATGTGCTACGGATTCAAATAACACTTCTGTTTGAAATGATGAGTGTGTTTCAATCGAAAGAAGAAGGATAGTATTATCAGAAGATGTTGCATAAGTCACGTCAAACTACCCCAACAAGTAGCACTTACTGAATTATGTAGACAAGTCAATGCTAGTGTTAGGGTACCAATTGTGACAGGTTTGGTGGGGAAAAGGCCATAGTTGGAGATCTCTGGTAAAGACTACTTACTGGTTTGGTAGACAACAGGCCACAGTCGTAGAGCTCTGGTAAAGACTGCTTACTGCTTACTACTTGATTCCTATCTTTACTGGAGCCCCCTTTATTGAGTTGGCAGTCCTGCAAGGAGTCAGTGATTTTCTATTCTGGGACGTGCTCATTTTAAATATTCTTGGACACCAACTGATAGCTGTGCCATTTGCGGCCAAGCCCCTTCCACACCTATTGTGAAATAAGTATTGGTCTTCATGCTAATGTGGGTATGCAGCTTACGACTGAGGTGCTCAAGGTTGATGAGTCGTATTCCACATGGTCAACAAATTTTTGATATTAAAAATAAGTGTGTGATTAGGTACAAACAAAGCACACAACACATAAAAGCAGTTTATGTGGTCGTTCTTGGCAATCACGAGCAGAGCCTAGTGGCAAAACACAGTTAAGGCTACCCCAAAGATAAGCACTTATTCTTCCAGCAAAAAATGTATGCTTCCATTTAAGGTAACTGTAATGTGAAGCTAGGAGAAAACCCTTGTTCAGAAAAGCAACACAAAATGCTTTTAGTCGAGTGGCCATTAACAGCTACCCCAAAAAAGCACTTACTGCACAAAACCGGTCAATGTTTTTGTTAGGGTTGCTGTTGTGACATGTGGGTACATATAGGGAAGCATTAAAAAGTAGTTGCTGTAATTCAATGCAGAATCAGACCCCAACTTAATAGCACTTTCTGTGGCCTGATAAAAGAAAGGTGCTCAAGTTGAAGTAGAATTCAGCATGTTTTGAAAGCAGAGAGCTAAGGAAATGACCTCTAAGTAAAACAGTTACGACTACCGCAAAGAGAAGTACTTATGTGCTACGGATTCAAATAACACTTCTGTTTGAAATGATGAGTGTGTTTCAATCGAAAGAAGAAGGATAGTATTATCAGAAGATGTTGCATAAGTCACGTCAAACTACCCCAACAAGTAGCACTTACTGAATTATGTAGACAAGTCAATGCTAGTGTTAGGGTACCAATTGTGACAGGTTTGGTGGGGAAAAGGCCATAGTTGGAGATCTCTGGTAAAGACTACTTACTGGTTTGGTAGACAACAGGCCACAGTCGTAGAGCTCTGGTAAAGACTGCTTACTGCTTACTACTTGATTCCTATCTTTACTGGAGCCCCTTTATTGAGTTGGCAGTCCTGCAAGGAGTAGTGATTTTCTATTCTGAGACGTGCTCATTTTAAATATTCTTGGACACCAACTGATAGCTGTGCCATTTGCGGCCAAGCCCCTTCCACACCTATTGTGAAATAAGTATTGGTCTTCATGCTAATATGGGTATGCAGCTTACGACTGAGGTGCTCAAGGTTGATGAGTCGTATTCCACATGGTCAACAAATTTTTGATATTAAAAATAAGTGTGTGATTAGGTACAAACAAAGCACACAACACATAAAAGCAGTTTATGTGGTCGTTCTTGGCAATCACGAGCAGAGCCTAGTGGCAAAACACAGTTAAGGCTACCCCAAAGATAAGCACTTATTCTTCCAGCAAAAAATGTATGCTTCCATTTAAGGTAACTGTAATGTGAAGCTAGGAGAAAACCCTTGTTCAGAAAAGCAACACAAAATGATTGTAGTCGAGTGGCCATTAACAGCTACCCCAACAAAAAGCACTAACGTTTTTTTTTTTTTTTTTAATGTTTATTTCTTTTTCTTTTTTTTTTTTTTTTTTCTTGGGGGGAATGGATCAGCTTAATATTGCAGATAGATTGTATCTTCTATCAATGTAATTGTCTGCATCACTTCCAATCCCCCATGTTTATTTTTATTTTTTATATATATATTCCCCTTTATTACTTTTCAACCCCACCATCCTTTCCCTACTTGGAGTAAATTAGTGAACAACAACGTCCAGGCCTCTACTTCCGGTCTATACTTACTATCTACACCTTATGGACAGAGTTAATTTTACAATAATTCTATATATATATATATATATATATATTTATTGATTTTTTTGCTCCTGAACTTCTTCTACTCTCAACCTCTCCGATCATTTTCATGATGTCCATCCGGTTTGCTTCTAAATGCCATATCTTTCTAACTGTGCTCTTTCCCAAAAGCTCCCAACATACAACCTATATACTTATTATGGACACAGTATGCTTACATTATTAGCTATCTTTGTTATTATTTGTTGTTATTTGTTATTAGTCCCATCCTTCAACTCTATTCAATACCTCCCATCTATCTCTTAACACCATCCATATAGGATTTCTATTTGCCATATATATTTCAACCGTACTGTGATGTTTTACAAAAGTTCTGAACCTTTCTATTCTCATTGCTTCTACAGATTGTGAATTAAAAATAAACATTTTTGCTAAAAGTATTATTATATTATTGATTGATTGACTATGACTTTTCAGATCACCCAGTAATGCTATCTGCAAGGTTAGTTCCAGGTAAATATTGCAATCCTTTAGCCATTCCTGGACCTGTGTCCAAAAACAAGCTACAAATGGACAGAACCAAAACAAATGATCTAATGATTCTATCTCTTCACAGCAAAATCTGCAGAGCTGGGAAGATTGTATCCCCCATATAAATAACATTCTATTGGTAGCAAGAATGTTATATAATAATTTAAATTGAAAGATTCTAATTTTTGAATCCGGTGTCGTTTTGCGTGTCAGTTCATAAACACTATGCCATGGGATCGGTACGTCAAAGATCTCTTCCCAACTATTTTGCAATCTATATGGGACGGCTGTCAATCCTTTGGTCCTTAAGTGAAACTGATATACTTTTTTATTTATCACAGTTTTCCTTAACCAATTATGTTCTTTAATGCAAGGCCGACAGACAAGTTCCTTACTTTCTCCCCTTCAACTTTCCTCTTCCACTTTTGCGGTAAGGCTGCAATTATTTGGTTGTAATTTTGGGTAGAGCAGACATTTCCATATGTTTTTGTTAGCTGCATGTGCGACATAACTCCACCAGTCCTACCGATGATATCATTTACGAAGATTATACCTTTTTTAAACATTCTGTCAAAAAATAAAGGTTTTTTGTCAATTAGTATATTTGAATTTAACCACAATATTTGTTGCATTATTTGTTCTGTCGTTTCTGGAGGATTAAATTGAAATTGCAACCAACTTTCTATGGCTTGTTTTAGAAATAGTGACATTTGGGAGATTATTTCCTTTTCAAATAACTGAAAGTGAGAGGTTGTAATCTGAATAAAGGGAAAAAGGCCTTTCTTGAACAGTGGGTGAGACAATCTTACTAATTTGCTTGAGAACCAGTTCGGATTTAAGTATAACTTTTGGATGACTGAAGATTTTAGTGATAGGTCTAATGCTTTAATATTTAATAATTTCTGTCCTCCGAATTCATATTCATTATATAAATATGCTCTTTTAATTTTGTCTGGCTTGCCGTTCCAAATAAAATTGAATCTTTTTTTCTCATATAATTTAAAAAACTGTTTGCTAGGCGTAGGCAAGACCATAAGCGAATAGGTAAACTGGGATAATACTAAAGAGTTAATCAGGGTGATTTTTCCACAAATTGACAGGTATTTTCCTTTCCATGGTAGTAAGATCTTATCTATTTTTGCTAACTTTCTATTAAAATTTATTGAAGTGAGATCATTTATTTCCTTTGGGATATGTATTCCGAGTATATCCACATCACCATCAGACAATTTTATTGGTAAACTACATGGTAATGTAAAATTTTTATTTTTTAGTGATCCAATACGTAATATAGTACATTTGTCATAATTTGGTTTTAATCCAGAGAGGTTAGAAAATGTATCTAGATCCTCTATGAGGCTGTGGAGGAATTCTAGTTGTGGATCTAAAAGAAAACATGAATCATCTGCGTACAATGACACCTTTGTTTTTAAGCCCTGTATTTCTAATCCTCTGATATTATTATTGGATCTGATTTTAATAGCTAACATCTCGATGGCCACAATAAATAGATATGCCGATAGTGGACAACCTTGTTTCACTCCTCTTGACAGTTTAAAACTTTCGGAGAAATAGCCATTATTTACTATTTTACACCTAGGGTTACTATACATGATTTTGACCCATTTTATAAGAGATTCTCCAAAATTGAAATGCTCCAGGCATTTATATATAAATTCCAGTCGAACTTTATCAAATGCCTTTTTCGAAGTCTGCTATGAATAGCAGGCCTGGTTTCCCATATTTTCCATAGTGTTCTATTGTTTCCAATACTTGCCTTATATTATCTCCAATGTATCTTCCATGTAAAAAACCTGTCTGATTAGAATGAATAATATCCGACAATACCTTTTTAATTCTATGCGCTATACATTTTGCTAGGATTTTTGCATCACAACACTGAAGTGTAAGGGGCCTCCAATTTTGTAAATGGACTGGATCTTTATATTTTCCACTTGTATCCTGTTTCAGTAATAATGAGATCAGACCTTCTTCTTGAGTGTCAGATAATCTACCATTTACATAGGAGTGGTTAAAACATGCTAATAACAGTCCTCTTAGTATATCAAAAAAGGTTTGGTATACCTCGATTGGTATGCCATCCAACCCTGGAGTTTTCCCGGACTTAAAGTCTTTAATTGCATCCAGAAGTTCCTCCTCTGTAATTTCACCTTCACATGAGTCTTTCTGTGTGGCTGTTAATTTGACATTATCAATAGAAAAAAATCTCTACAATTAGCTTCAGTTAGAGGAGATGGAGGCGACTGAAAAGAAAACATATGCTTAAAATACTTTGTTTCTTCCTTCAAAATATCATTAGGTGAATTATGGGTGACTCCGTCAATTGTAACCAGTTTCATTAAGTTCTTTTTGGTAGCATTCCTATGTTGAAGATTAAAAAATAATTTTGTGCATTTTTCCCCATATTCCATCCAGTTTGCTTTATTTTTATATTATATTACACTTGATCTTTCTTGAATAAGTTTTTCCATTTCTTTTTGTTTTTCCTCTAATTTATTCTGAGCCTCTATGTTACAGTTTTTATTGCCATCTATCTGTTCTGTTAGACTTTCTATTTCCTTTCTTAGTATAAACTCTTTTGACCTAAATTGCTTTTGTTTTTGAGATGAGTACTGAATTGCATGGCCTCTAAAGGCACATTTAAAGGTGTCCCATACAATAAGGGGATTCGCTGTACCTATGTTATGTTGGAAAAAGTCAGTTATAAATTCCTTTGTTCTAATTATAAATAAATTATCATCCAATAGGCTTTGATTAAATTTCCAATATCCTCGCCCACGTGGAAATTCAGTCAGAGTAATGTATATGCCTATTATATGATGGTCCGACCGCATTCTGTCCCCTATCAACACTTTTTTTACTTTTGGTGCCAACGAGAATGAGATAAGAAAGAAGTCAAGACGACTAGCTTGATTCAGTCTCCGCCATGTATATCTCACTAGATCAGCATATTTAAGCCTCCATATATCTACTAGTTCTAATGTATCCATGACATTCACAATTTCCTTAAGAGCACGTGGGTGATTGTTTGTGGTGTGATTTCCTTTTCGGTCCATTGAGCTATTTAAAACAGTATTATAAATCCCCCACCATAATAATATTGTCTTGAGTTGCTTGCAGGCTTGATAATTTATTATATATATTGTCAAAGAATTGTGGATCATCATTATTTGGTCCGTAAAGGTTAATGAGCCATATCTGTTTATGGTCCAATACCATATTTAAAATAATCCATCTACCTTGCGTATCTATTTGGACAATTTGCACATTCGGATCGAAATTACTATTAATTAATATCATCACCCCTTTTGAATTTCTTTGCCTATGGGAGAAGTATATTTCCCCCCCCCCATTCTTTTTTCCACGCTACTTCATCTCGAATTGTTGAATGAGTTTCCTGTATACAATAGATATTATATTCCTTCTCTTTGAGCCATGTAAATATTGTTCTTCTTTTGTTATTATCAGCTAAGCCATTACAATTATAACTGGCTATACTTATTTCACCATACACCATAATGAGATACAAGTTTCAAGTCTATTTATCATTATATATGTTTGTAAATTTACCAATAAAAAATAGCGTAATGATTGAGTGTCCATATAGCTGTACCATGATATTTGCATTGCTACGGAGTAACCCTTCAATTGTTCTCCACTAATTCCCCCGCTAAAGCCCCTCCCCATCCCAAGTTGAGCCGTCATCCCAGTGATCAGCATCCCACCCACGTCCCTCCGTATCCCTAAGGCCCCGAGAGGCCAGGACCCATCCATCGAAAACAGCACACAGTGCCACCCACAAAACAGAAGCAGGTTAACCGCCAAAAGCATTTCCAATGCTTTCACCTCTATATATATATATCTATATAACTATTTTTAAATTTTTTATTATGCATATCCTATTTTCCATCATTATCAATTAATATGCGTAATAATGTCGGCAGTTCACGCATAGGATTCTAACATATAACCCGGATTGCCATTGTATTACATTTAATTCATTGACAAGCAATTATTATCCTAGCAAATAATTCCTGCGGTCCATCCCATACCCCCCCAACATCCCCACCCTCCACAACAGATGCCAGACAAGCACACACGCACATACTCACATACTCCAACACACTCAACCCCCCTCCTCCACAATCCACCATAAAATCCGATACTCAACGGCTGTTATATCCCAGAGCCCAACTCGAGAAATAACTTGATCTACGAGTGCACATACAGTTAAAGCTGATTGAGAAAGCATGCAGATTGAGCAGAAATTGATAACAATGTGAGATTTGATTAATCTACTTAATCTATGTCAAGTCCTAGGTGATGGAGATCAGATCCACCCTCTTCACCTGAGACACAAACACTCTGATCCCCTGTTGTAACCATTTTCCCAAGCATCTCCATGCGGTCAGACCTTTGATTATTTTGTGCCACCTGGGCCACAATGATAAACCCCCTCTCTGATTGTCCGAGTGTGACCCCCTCCCCATGGGTTACTGCAACCAGTGTTGCCAGCACTGCCACTACCTGGGTGGGCGTACCCCACCGGAATCCCCACCGGCTAGGTAAAAGGTCGTCAAGGTTCTCATTAGCAGCTTTGAAAATTTCCTTGTATATTATGCTCTCCCATCAGGGGGCTCTGGCTTTGTAGGACCAACCCTGCCAGGCAGGCTCAGAATCTTGAGGGGGCGGTGCTGCTCAAGTAGGTCTCTGACCGCATTTATTTCTCTGTTTAGGCTGCATATTCACAGCAGGTCCATAAAATAGATGGGAACTTCTCTTTGGTGTATGGGTCGCTCAGGTGGGTGTCCAGGTTATAGGGTTAGGGATCTTTCCATCATGATAGGACAATGAATAATTAGATTAGATGTATACTATATTTAAAAATGTATATCCCTCATCTACACAAAATTGAAAGCTCTCTCTCTCACTACCCCTGTTCATAGACCCCCGGTCGGCTCTGGGATATGCAACCATTTCCCCTCTCACTCACTTAACGCCGCACCTTTTCAAACACAAAAATGCACACCACATGGTTGACTGCGGAAGAAATGGGCCGAGCGTGCAAACGCACCCGCATCCACATCTGCCGCAAGGGGGAAAGGACGCCAGAGAGAACACAGGACCAACCACAACAACCATCCGCCAAAACAACAAAAAAAAAGCCATGTTCTAATTATTTGTATTTAAAGATGTATTATTCTGCTTGTTATATCGTTTTATCCATTTATAAAATACTATACTTACTATAAATGTTATTTAATATTACAATCCCTATCATTGCTAGTATCAGGTGCTCCAATATTTGACTCCTCTATTACAACTTTTAGAATAGCCATGGAGTAGTCTTTGTGTCTCTGAACATTTGGTTGTCAATATATAATTTATCCACCACTAGTGCAACACGTTTCCCTTTTAATCTGTTTTCCTTGAAGATTGGATACAGAACTTTGCGCCTTTCTACAATCTCCTTCGGGAACTGATCATTCATGCCTATTTTCGTGCCAGCAAGTCTTTTTCCCAGGCTTTTCACCATAGCTTTATCCTTAAAAAAAGCAAATTTGGCAACGATTGGGCGCTCATATTTCTGTCCTCTTTTTCCGAAACGATGTACACGTTCGAGTTGGATTTTATCGACAGCCTCGAGTGGGATTTGTAGCGCTGTATGCAGGAAGTCCTTCATAATATTCTCTGTTATTTCTCCCTCCTTTTCCTGAATACCCGTAAGTACTAGATTTTCCCTCATCGATCTAGTTTGGATGTCTAGTAAGGCTTCTCTCAGAAGATTGTTCTCCTTTTTTAATTCCCTAACGTCCGTTTCCATTTTAGAGACTGTCACTTTTATTTCTTTGGTTTCTTTCTCCATTACCAAAGCTTTTTCGTCACTCATTTGAAGACTCTTTTACGTCTTTACTGACCAATTCTAATATGCCCAATTTGTCATTTATCGACTTCAACAGGTCGCTTTCCACACTTACCATACCCAGTGGTGAAAAGCATATATCATCTGTATCAGTCGATGAGTCGCGTTTCCTTTTGGGGATCGGCTCTCCACGCTTGTCTTCAGTCATGTTTGGGTGTTGCTTGTTGTAGTAATATTTGTCGATATATTTCTCTAGCCTTATGATCTTATTTCTGTTATTATCCAGATTGAATTATATTAACTGCGAATATATGAAATGCTAATATTTAGTCTAACTTACTGATTTTGAATATTATGTTTTTATCTTGAGGTGTTTTGTACCGATTAATATTCAATACGCCATCTTGTCTACGCGTGCCCCCTGATCACCCAAAAAGCACTTATTTCACACAAAAACGGTTAATGCTTTTGTTACGGTTGCTGTTGTGACATGTAGGGACACATTAAAAAGTAGTTGCTGTAATTCAATGCAGAATCAGACCCCAACTTAACAAGAACACAACACTTGAAAGCAGTTCATGTTGTCGTTCTTGGCACTCAAGAGTAGAGCCTAGTGGCAAAACACAGTTAAGGCTACCCCAAAGAGAAGCACTTATTCGTCCAGCAAAAACTGTATGCTTCCATTTAAGGTAACTTTAATGTGAAGCTAGTATAAAACCCCAGTTCAGCAACACAAAATGATTGTGGCCATTAACACCTACCCCAACAAAAAGCACTTGCTGCACAAAACCGGTCAATGCTTTTGTTAGGGTTGCTGTTGTGACATGTAGGCACATGTAGGGACTCATTAAAAAGTAGTTGCTGTAATTCAATGCAGAATCAGACCCCAACTTAATAGCACTTTCTGTGGAGAAAGGTGCTCAAGTTGAAGTAGAATTCAGCATGTTTTGAAAGCAGAGAGCTAAGGAAATGACCTCTAAGTAAAACAGTTACGACTACCGCAAAGAGAAGTACTTATGCGCTACGGATTCAAAAAATGCTTCTGTTTGAAATAATGGGTGTGTTTCAATCGAAAGAAGACGGATAGTATTATCAGGAGATGTTGCATAAGTCAGGTCAAACTACCCCAACAAGTAGCACTTACTGAATTATGTAGACAAGTCAATGCTAGTGTTAGGGTACCAATTGTGACAGGTTTGGTAGGGAAAAGGCCATAGTTGGAGATCTCTGGTAAAGACTACTTACTGGTTTGGTAGACAACAGGCCACAGTCGTAGAGCTCTGGTAAAGACTGCTTACTGCTTACTCCTTGAATCCCCCTTATTGAGTTGGCAGTCCTCCAAGGAGTCCCCTTTATTGAGTTGGCAGTCCTCCAAGGAGTCCAACTAAAGTGATTTTCTGTCCTGGGACGTGCTCATTTTAAATATTATTGGACACCAACTGATAGCTGTGCCATTTGCGGCCAAGCCCCTTCCACACCTATTGTGAAATAAGTATTGGTCTTCATGCTAATGTGAGTATGCAGCTTACGACTGAGGTGCTCAAGGTTGATGAGTCGTATTCCACATGGTCAGCTAATTGTTGATATGAAAAATAAGTGTGTGATTAGGTAAAAACAATACACACAACACATGAAAGCAGCATATGTGGTCGTTCTTGGCACTCAAGAGCCGAGCATAGTGGCAAAACACAGTTAAGGCTACCACAAAGACATGTGGTTGTTCTTGGCACTCAAGAGCAGATCCTAGTGGCAAAACACAGTTAAGCCTACCCCAAAGAGAAGCACTTATTCATCCAGCAAAAAATGTATGCTTCCATTTAAGGTAACATTAATATGAAGCTAGGAGAAAACCCCTGTTCAGAAAAGCAACAAAAAATGCTTGTAGTCGAGTGGCCATTAACAGCTACCCCAAAAAAAAGCACATACTGCACACAAAACCGGTCAAAGCTTTTGTTACGGTTGCTGTTGTGACATGTAGGGACACATTAAAAAGTAGTTGCTGTAATTCAATGAAGAATCAGACCCCAACTTAATAGCACTTCCTGTGGCCTGATAAAAGAAAGGTGCTCAAGTTGAAGTAGAATTCAGCATGCTCTGGAAAGCAGAGAGCTAAGAAATGACCTCGTGTAAAACAGTTACGACTACAGCAAAGAGAAGCACTTATGCGCTGTGGATTCAAATAACGCTTCTGTTTGAAATAATGATTGTGTTTCAATCAAAAGAAGAAGGATAGTATTATCAGGAGATGTTGCATAAGTCACATCAAACTACCCCAACAAGTAGCACTTACTGAATTATGTAGACAAGTCAATGCTAGTGTTAGGGTACCAATTGTGATAGGTTTGGTAGGGAAAAGGCCACAGTTGGAGATCTCTGGTAAAGACTGCTTACTGGTTTGGTAGACAACAGGCCACAGTCGTAGAGCTCTGGTAAAGACTGCTTACTGCTTACTCCTTGATTCCTATCTTTACTGGAGCCCCTTTATTGATTTGGCAGTCCTCCAAGGAGTAGTGATTTTCTATTCTGAGACGTGCTCATTTTAAATATTCTTGGACAACAACTGATAGCTGTGCCATTTGCGGCCAAGCCCCTTCCACACCTATTGTGAAATAAGTATTGGTCTAAATGCTAATGTGAGTATGCAGCTTACGACTGAGGTGCTCAAGGTTGATGAGTCGTATTCCACATGGTCAGCTAATTGTTGATATGAAAAATAAGTGTGTGATTAGGTACAAACAAAGCACACAACACATGAAAGCAGCATATGTTGTCGTTATTGACACTCAAGAGCAGATCCTAGTGGCAAAACACAGTTAAGGCTACCCCAAAGAGAAGCACTTATTCTTCCAGCAAAAAATATATGCTTCCATTTAAGGTAACATTCATATGAAGCTAGGTTTTATGTGGTCGTTCTTGGCACTCAAGAGCAGAGCCTAGTGGCAAAACACAGTTAAGGCTACCCCAAAGAGAAGCACTTATTCATCCAGCAAAAAATGTATGCTTCCATTTAAGGTAACTGTAATGTGAAGCTAGGAGAAAACCCTTGTTCAGAAAAGCAACACAAAATTCTTGTAGTCGAGTGGCCATTAACAGCTACCCCAACAAAAAGAACTTACTGCACACAAAACCGGTCAATGCTTTTGTTACGGTTGCTGTTGTGACATGTAGGGACACATTAAAAAGTAGTTGCTGTAAATCAATGCAGAATCAGACCCCAACTTAACAAGAACACAACACTTGAAAGCAGTTCATGTGGTCGTTCTTGGCACTCAAGAGTAGAGCCTAGTGGCAAAACACAGTTAAGGCTACCCCAAAGAGAAGCACTTATTCGTCCAGCAAAAACGGTATGCTTCCATTTAAGGTAACTTTAATGTGAAGCTAGTATAAAACCCCAGTTCAGCAACACAAAATGATTGTGGCCATTAACACCTACCCCAACAAAAAGCACTTACTTTACAAAACCGGTCAATGTTTTTGTTAGGGTTGCTGTTGTGACATGTGGGTACATATAGGGAAGCGTTAAAAAGTAGTTGCTGTAATTCAGTGCAGAACCAGACCCCAACTTAACAAGAACACAACACTTGAAAGCAGTTCATGTGGTCGTTCTTGGCACTCAAGAGCAGATCCTAGTGGCAAATCACAGTTAAGCCTACCCCAAAGAGAAGCACTTATTCATCCAGCAAAAAATGTATGCTTCCATTTAAGGTAACATTAATATGAAGCTAGGAGAAAACCCCTGTTCAGAAAAGCAACACAAAATGCTTGTCGTCAAGTGGCCATTAACAACTACCCCAACAAAAAAAAATTACTGCACACATAACTGGTCAATGCTTTGTTAGGGTTGCTGTTGTGACATGTAGGTACAAGTAGGGACACATTAAAAAGTAGTTGCTGTAATTCAATGCAGAATCAGACCCCAACTTAATAGCACTTTCTGTGGCCTGATAAAAGAAAGGTGCTCAAGTTGAAGTAGAATTCAGCATGTTCTGGAAAGCAGAGAGCTAAGGAAATGACCTCTAAGTAAAACAGTTACGACTACCGCAAAGAGAAGCACTTATGCGCTATGTATTCAAATAACGCTTCTGTTTGAAATAATGAGTGTGTTTCAATCGAAAGAAGAAGGATAGTATTATCAGGAGATGTTGCATAAGTCACGTCAAACTACCCCAACAAGTAGCACTTACTGAATTATGTAGACAAGTCAATGCTAGTGTTAGGGTACCAATTGTGACAGGTTTGGTAGGGAAAAGGCCACTGTTGGAGATCTCTGGTAAAGACTACTTACTGGTTTGGTAGACAACAGGCCACAGTCGTAGAGTATAGGATTATTTTATGTATCATTATGGCATATGTAGGGAGATGCCAAAGGTAAAATATAATAAACATGTTTGATATTTTATAATCCAGATACATTCTTAAATAAGGAATATAGACATGAAGTATATGCTGTGTTTTAAATGAATGCATGAGTTCTTTCACAGAGGCTCTTAAACAGTGTGCATTACATTAGTTTTTTAAGAAGGGGCCTAAGCCACGCAGCCAATAGAATGATAGAATGAGAGGCTTCTTATAGAAAAAAGCATTCATGACATTTTGGAGTGGATAATGTGTAACAGCTGGACGTTGAAAAAGAGGGGTGGTGCAGAGTGCAGAACTAAAAAAAAAAGTTAGGAATGTATGCATGTTTTTTTTATTTTTTTTTATCTGTCTCGTTTGAATTGATCATTTGGTCAGTATGAATGCATCTGTTTGACTAAACCGACGGTTTGACACGTCTTATACTTGTCAATGACACTCGGTTGTTCGTCTGAACCGTTTTTTCAAAACATCTGATTCAATTGTTCATCCTGCTACTAATTCTGTTTAATCCATTGAGATTTGATAGATTGTGGACAGGTTGGATGATTAATCTGTTTCATTCGGGTTGCTGAGTTGGACAGTCTGATTGATCTGTTTGATTCGACTGCTCAACTCGTGTGTTCAATCGCCGGGGTCACTCGGTTGCTCATCTGATGCGTCTGTTCGATTCGGTCGATTCATTTGATTCATTTTGCTGATCGCTCTGTCTGGGTCATTTCGACACGGGCGGCTGTCCAGCTGGTTGAGTGATCAGACAATAACATGTTAAGTCCTTCGAATACCGCTATGAACATGTAGCGAAAGTGTATCGTTTATAGGCTGCTTTGGTAGGCAGAAATCCTGTATAATACTGCTCCTTTTTCTGTGTTGAGATAGTGTAACAGAAAAAATAGGGCAGAATTGACAGGTCGCTTAGGAAAGCGTAGTAGAAGTCCAGGTGTGTTGAGGAAGTGTAATACCTAGGGGGCTAAATAAATATAAATCCTGTGGATAACGCTTTGGAGAGCTAAAATTCCAGAGGACTGAACGGGCAGGTAGGGCATCATCCTGTGTTGTGGTGATGCCAAAATTAGGTAGGGTCGATCAGGTAAAAAAGTTAGGTCATCCGGCGTAGGTGACACCATAAATTGGAGTAACACTGGTCATCCTGAGTAGGTGAACGGGTTAAATAGTCACAAGGGCTTAAACATTTAGATAAAGTGTTAGAGTAGGTCTGCTCATCTTATGTGAGTGAGTGGTTTACTTTGGCGGCTGTGAGTCATTCAACTGTCTGATTCATTTGGGCACAAGTGGCTGCTCATCTATATGAATGAGAATAATAAGAAATTCTGCAGATAACAGCTCATTTTCTGTGTTGAGGAGAGAAGCTGTGTTTGAGGTCGTTTGAAATCTCTGTGTTGGGTGGAGAAAGGTTGGCGCACCTTTTCTGGACTGTCACTTAAGTGTGACCTGGTAGGAAGGACGCACCCGGTCTCACACCGAGAGTGAAAGAGTGAAAGAGTGAGAGTGAAAGTGAGTGTGAAAATCTCTGTGTTGGGTGGAGAAAGGTTGGCGCACCTTTTCTGGACTGTCACTTAAGTGTGACCTGGTAGGAAGGACGCACCCGGTCTCACACAGAGAGTGAAAGAGTGAAAGAGTGAGAGTGAGTGTGTAAATCTCTGTGTTGGGTGGAGAAAGGTTGGCGCACCTTTTCTGGACTGTCACTTAAGTGTGACCTGGTAGGAAGGACGCACCCGGTCTCACACCGAGAGTGAAAGAGTGAAAGAGTGAGAGTGAAAGTGAGTGTGAAAATCTCTGTGTTGGGTGGAGAAAGGTTGGCGCACCTTTTCTGGACTGTCACTTAAGTGTGACCTGGTAGGAAGGACGCACCCGGTCTCACACCGAGAGTGAAAGAGTGAAAGAGTGAGAGTGAAAGTGAGTGTGAAAATCTCTGTGTTGGGTGGAGAAAGGTTGGCGCACCTTTTCTGGACTGTCACTTAAGTGTGACCTGGTAGGAAGGACGCACCCGGTCTCACACCGAGAGTGAAAGAGTGAAAGAGTGAGAGTGAAAGTGAGTGTGAAAATCTCTGTGTTGGGTGGAGAAAGGTTGGCGCACCTTTTCTGGACTGTCACTTAAGTGTGACCTGGTAGGAAGGACGCACCCGGTCTCACACCGAGAGTGAAAGAGTGAAAGAGTGAGAGTGGAAGTGAGTGTGAAAATCTCTGTGTTGGGTGGAGAAAGGTTGGCGCACCTTTTCTGGACTGTCACTTAAGTGTGACCTGGTAGGAAGGACGCACCCGGTCTCACACCGAGAGTGAAAGAGTGAAAGAGTGAGAGTGAAAGTGAGTGTGAAAATCTCTGTGTTGGGTGGAGAAAGGTTGGCGCACCTTTTCTGGACTGTCACTTAAGTGTGACCTGGTAGGAAGGACGCACCCGGTCTCACACCGAGAGTGAAAGAGTGAAAGAGTGAGAGTGAAAGTGAGTGTGAAAATCTCTGTGTTGGGTGGAGAAAGGTTGGCGCACCTTTTCTGGACTGTCACTTAAGTGTGACCTGGTAGGAAGGACGCACCCGGTCTCACACCGAGAGTGAAAGAGTGAAAGAGTGAGAGTGAAAGTGAGTGTGAAAATCTCTGTGTTGGGTGGAGAAAGGTTGGCGCACCTTTTCTGGACTGTCACTTAAGTGTGACCTGGTAGGAAGGACGCACCCGGTCTCACACCGAGAGTGAAAGAGTGAAAGAGTGAGCGTGAAAGTGAGTGTGAAAATCTCTGTGTTGGGTGGAGAAAGGTTGGCACACCTTTTCTGGACTGTCACTTAAGTGTGACCTGGTAGGAAGGACGCACCCGGTCTCACACCGAGAGTGAAAGAGTGAAAGAGTGAGAGTGAAAGTGAGTGTGAAAATCTCTGTGTTGGGTGGAGAAAGGTTGGCGCACATTTTCTGGACTGTCACTTAAGTGTGACCTGGTAGGAAGGACGCACCCGGTCTCACACCGAGAGTGAAAGAGTGAAAGAGTGAGAGTGAAAGTGAGTGTGAAAATCTCTGTGTTGGGTGGAGAAAGGTTGGCGCACCTTTTCTGGACCGTTACTTAAGTGTGACCTGGTAAGAAAGACGCACCCGGTTTCACACCAAGAGTGAAAGAGTGAGAGTGCAAGTGAGTGTGAAAATCTCTGTACTAGGAAGGGAAAGATTTATGAGTTGTCCACACAAAAGATAAGTGGACATCAGGATAAGTCATTTTATTATTACATAAAGAATATAGCTGAGTGATTTAAAGCTAAGAAAAAACACTAGGAAGGGAAAGATTTATGAGTTGTCTACACAAAAGAAAAGTGGACATCAGGATAAGTCATTTTATTATTACATAAAGAATATAGCTGAGTGATTTAAAGCTAAGAAAAAAACACTAGGAAGGGAAGATTTATGTGTTGTCCACACAAAGGAAAAGTGGACATCAGGATAAATCATTTTATTATTACATAAAGAATATAGCTGAGTGATTTAAAGCTAAGATAAAAACACGAGGAAGAGAAAGATTTATAAGGTGTCCACACAAAAGTGGACATCAGGAAATATTATTATGATATAAGGAGACTGTCAATTCTCATGAATAATACATAAGTTCTAACCAAACAATAATCAAAGAAGCACAAATAGTCTAACAATAAAAACAAATACTAATACAATAATAAATAAATAGGAGGAATACTAAAATAGATTAAAAAGAAAGTTAAAAAATATAGGTGTGACACTCTGGCTCCATGGACTTTGATTATTGAGCCAGGGTTGTTCATTTTCTTTTGGGTGTATTTCTATGTTGGTTTCTAGGTGTTCATTTCTATGTTGTGGTGGTTATTATTCATGTGACTCCCAATCGGAGGTAACGAGTGACAGCTGTCGGCTCGTTATCTCTGATTGGGAGCCATATTTAAACTGTTGTGGTTTCACTGTGTGTTTGTGGGTTTTTGTTCCATGTTTCTGTCAGTGTTACAGAGGACTTCACTATCGTCATTTGTTGTTTTTCGTGGTTGCTTTATTAAATAAAGTCATCATGTTCACTCCACGCGCTGCGTATTGGTCCGCTTCTTCAGACGATCGTGACAGAAAAACCCACCATAGAAGGACCAAGCAGCGTGTCCAGGAGCAAGACAGCTGGACATGGGAGGAAGCGCCTGGTAAGGAGATCGAGAGGCTGGCGATGGCCCAGGTGGGCAAATCGTGGTCCTGGGAGGACATGCTCGGGGGCAAGGGACCTTGGGGGAAGATCAAGGCCCTGGCGAGAGAGGAGCAACGGCGTCAGCAGGGCCATCATCGTTGGAAGGACGAGAGGCAACCCCAAAAAGTTTTTTGGGGGGGGCACATGGCTTGGGCGGCTGGGCAGCAGGAGGCTGCCACAGGGAGACGTGGAGAGAAGGCTATCGGATTACGGGAGCCATTGGCGAGTAGAGGAAGGGAAGTTGTTGCGGCACGGCGTGAGAGACTGATGTGTGTTACCAGTCCGGTCCGGCCCGTTCCTGATCCCCAGTTAAAGCCAGTGGTGTGTGTTCCCAGTACGGACCGGCCTGTTCCTACTCCACGCATCAAGCCCACGGTGTGCGTCGCCAGCCCAGCCCGGCCTGTTCCTGCTCCACGCACAGAACCTACGGTGTGCGTCGCCAGCCCAGCCCGGCCTGTTCCTGCTCCACGCACCAGGGATACGGTGTGCGTCGACAGCCCTGCCCGGCCTGTTCCTGCTCCACGCACCAAGGATACGGTGTGCGTCGACAGCCCTGCCCGGCCTGTTCCTGCTCCACGCACCAAGGATACGGTGTGCGTCGACAGCCCTGCCCGGCCTGTTCCTGCTCCACGCACAGAACCTACGGTGTGCGTCGCCAGCCCAGCCCGGCCTGTTCCTGCTCCACGCACCAAGGATACGGTGTGCGTCGACAGCCCTGCCCGGCCTGTTCCTGCTCCACGCACCAAGCCCACGGTGTGCGTCGCCAGCCCAGCCCGGCCTGTTCCTGCTCCACGCACAGAACCTACGGTGTGCGTCGCCAGCCCAGCCCGGCCTGTTCCTGCTCCACGCACAGAACCTACGGTGTGCGTCGCCAGCCCAGCCCGGCCTGTTCCTGCTCCACGCACAGAGGATACGGTGTGCGTCGACAGCCCTGCCCGGCCTGTTCCTGCTCCACGCACCAAGGATACGGTGTGCGTCGACAGCCCGGCCCGGCCTGTTCCGGCCACTCGCACCAGGGATACGGTGCGCGTCGCCAGCCCGACCCGGCCTGTTCCGGCCACTCGCACCAGGGATACGGTGCGCGCTCGCCAGCCCGGTCCGGCCTGTTCCTGCCACCCGCACCAAGTCTACGGTGCGCGTCGCCAGCCCGACCCGGCCTGTTCCTGCCACCCGCACCAAGTCTACGGTGCGCGTCGCCAGCCCGGTCCGGCCTGTTCCTTCTCCCCGCACTAGCCCTGAGATGCGTGTCCTCAGCCCGGTACCTCCAGTTCCGGCACTACGCGCCAGGCCTAAGGTGCGCCTCAGACGGCCAGAGTCTGCCGTCTGCCCAACGGCGCCTGAACTGCCCGTCTGCCCAACGGCGCCTGAACTGCCCGTCTGCCCAACGGCGCTTGAACTGCCCGTCTGCCCAACGGCGCCTGAACTGCCCGTCTGCCCAACGGCGCCTGGACTGCCCGTCTGCCCAACGGCGCCTGAACTGCCCGTCTGCCCAACGGCGCTTGAACTGCCCGTCTGCCCAACGGCGCTAAAGCCGCCCGTCTGTACTGAACCTGCAAAGCCGCCCGTCTGCCATGAGCCTTCAGAGCCGTCCGCCAGACCGGAGCCGCTAGAGCCTTCCGCCAGACAGGAGCCGCTAGAGCCTTCCGCCAGACAGGATCAGCCAGAGCCTTCCGCCAGACAGGATCAGCCAGAGCCTTCCGCCAGACAGGATCAGCCAGAGCCTTCCGCCAGACAGGATCAGCCAGAGCCTTCCGCCAGACAGGATCAGCCAGAGCCTTCCGCCAGACAGGATCGGCCAGATCCGTCAGCCAACCATGAGCAGCCAGATCCGTCAGCCAGCCATGAGCAGCCAGGTCCGTCAGCCAGCCATGAGCAGCCAGATCCGTCAGCCAGCCATGAGCAGCCAGATCCGTCAGCCAGCCATGAGCCGTCCAGCCAGGATCCGCCAGAGCCGTCCAGCCAGGATCCGCCAGAGCCGTCCAGCAAGGATCCGCCAGAGCCGTCCAGCCAGGATCCGCCAGAGCCAGCCAGCCAGGATCCGCCATTCAGTCCGGTGCTGCCCCTTAGTCCGGTGCTGCCCCTTAGCCCGGTGCTGCCCCTTAGCCCGGTGCTGCCCCTTAGTCCGGTGCTGCCCCTGAGTCCAGTGATGCCTCTTAGTCCAGTGCTGTCCCTTAATCCTGTGGGGTTTAGTTGGGGGGTGGTCATTTGGAGGAGGCTACGTAAGCGGGTAGTGACTATGGTGGGGTGGGGACCACGACCAGTGCCAGAGCCGCCACCATGGACAGACGCCCACCCAGACCCTCCCCTAGACTGTATGCTGGTGCGCCCGGAGTTCGCACCTTTAGGGGGGGGTACTGTGACACTCTGGCTCCATGGACTTTGATTATTGAGCCAGGGTTGTTCATTTTCTTTTGGGTGTATTTCTATGTTGGTTTCTAGGTGTTCATTTCTATGTTGTGGTGGTTATTATTCATGTGACTCCCAATCGGAGGTAACGAGTGACAGCTGTCGGCTCGTTATCTCTGATTGGGAGCCATATTTAAACTGTTGTGGTTTCACTGTGTGTTTGTGGGTTTTTGTTCCATGTTTCTGTCAGTGTTACAGAGGACTTCACTATCGTCATTTGTTGTTTTTCGTGGTTGCTTTATTAAATAAAGTCATCATGTTCACTCCACGCGCTGCGTATTGGTCCGCTTCTTCAGACGATCGTGACAATAGGCCATAAATATGAATAAAACGGCGGTAGAAATACTGAGTGCCAGGTATCCCTTAGGCAAGGAAGAAATAGCGAAAACATCTGAAAAATGGGAGAAACGCCAGAAGGAGGAACATTTGATGTCTCGGTGTGTGAGGAAATGGAAACAGTGATAAAGAACCATAAAACAAAAGACACAGGAAAGAAGAGAAGCGTCAAAAAAGAAAGAGATAAAGAAGTACTCAACATGTTCAAAATGGAGGGAGAAGGATTGCTAAGGAACATGCGAGAAGCCAGAAACATGTTGAGAAAGGATTATGAGAAAACAAACAAAAAGAAAGCAGATTGGTCTGTGGGACCCCCACCATATGTTGGTGGACAATATCCCCAGGTGTCCGGAGTAGTATCAATAAAAGGAGAAATAGAAATGGAAGAAGAAAGACCTTTGTTTACATCCTCCCAAAGGATGGAAAAAAACTCAAAGGAAACAGAAGGAATCAAGTGAAGGGTAGAAATCAAGCCAAATAGATTGGACTGCTATGGAGAGCTGAGGGAAGCATTGGGAAGAATGAAAATGACGAAGAGAGATGATGGAGAACTCTCAGATGAAGAAATGGCAGAAATTGAAGCAACAAACGAACAAATAGAGAGAGAAATGGAAAGGATGAGGCGAATGTTGAGAGAAAAGGAAGAAAAAAAAAGGGAGCAAAGTGAGGTAAGACAGCATACAGGTAGAGAGCTAGAGGAGGAGGGAGCAGCAGCTGACATATGGGGAGATTGCAATCAAGGCGTAAGAGAAGAAAGATTGCGCAATAGGAGAACATTGAGAAGGCCTGAAAAATATAAGGGACAATATCCAATTCTGATAAAAGGTACCCAGGCTCACTATGCTCTGTGGGGATCACAGGACCTGGAAGGATTGGTTGCCCGTCTGCCAGATTTGCATGATGGGGCGGGAAAATGGATTTGGATTTTTGAGGAACAGACCATGGGGAAACTGCTGGCTGTGGGGGATCTGAAGGCACTGTTGGCAAGGGTGGTTGGAAAGGCAAAGATGGAGGATATACTGGGGAACAGTGACCTGAGTAGAGAAGTGAGTGACCCACAAGGAGATGGGATGGACTTTGATTCACACCGCCCCGAAGTCTGGCAAGCACTAAGACTGGAATAACCAGCGAGAATTGACCCCAAGTCACTGAAAGGGGGGACACTGGGAGAAACTGAGAATCCAGCTGCCTATCTACATGAACAGATGAAACGATGGAGACTGGAAACGGAACGAGATCCAGAAGGGGACCCACTGATGACAACTCTATTCCGAAACTCCATAATAGAGGCAATGCCCCAATCAGTAAGAAGCAGGCTGGAGGATGTGGTGGGACTAACCTCAAAGACACACAAAGAATTCTGTGACCATGTGATACATGCAGTAGAAAAACACAGAAAGGATGAACAGAGACTTATGGAGCAGGGGAGAGACATTCAGAGGAAACTGACTCAACTCCAATTGGAAGAACTGACAAACAGAGGGAAGAAGAAAATCCAGGCCCCAGTAACAGCACCTGTGAATGAAACAGGAATGATGGCTGCAGTTGCTCCAGGAGGGCCATATCTGCCTCCCGCGCCACAGGCCCAAGTACAACCCACAGTACCAGTAGTGAATGTGTATGCACAACAACCCCGGCAATGGAATAATAACAATAAACAACAAACATTTCAGCAAAATAATCAAAAAGGAGGAAATCAGGGCCCACAAGGGCAACCTGGAATTTGCTGGGGATGCCAGCAGCAAGGGCATATCAGACGAAACTGCCCAACAAAACCCTGGCAACAACAGGGGAACAAAAACCAAAATAATTGGAAGCAACCTGACGGCTGGCAACAAAATCAGCAACAAATCCAAGGTCCTGTGAATCCATGGGCTGGGCCTAATCAGGGGTACTAGGGGTGCCCAGAGAATCCTACTGGGGAGGGTCAGTTTACAGTACTAACTACACAAGCTGATCAAGAACCTATGCTGCAGGTTCAAATAGAGAACAGAGGCACACCAATGATGGTTGATACTGGAGCCACTTACACTTGTGTAAGTCCAAATTATGCCTCTCACCTCCCCATGTCTGGCAAATATGCAAAGACTATAGGATTCTCGGGACAAACGCAGTTAATTCCAATGACAGCTCCAGTTCGCCTGACAGCGGATGACAAATCCGCAACCCTCCCTATACTTGTATCAGAACACACCCCTGTCAATCTATTGGGAAGAGATGCCCTATGCAAAATGGGTGTACAAATTCGATGTTCCTCTGAAGGAGTAATTATAGAAAGGGCAGGGTTGAACTTACAAATGGTAATGAAACAGGATACAGCAAATGTCTATTGGTTAGGGGATATTGAGACAGAAGTAGATAGAGTAGTAAAGAAATGGGGTAGGTTTATTCAGGCTCAGATACCAGAAGCGGAAAGAGGAAAGTCAGAATTTCACTGCACCATGCAATATGATCCCTATCGTGATGATCTTTTAGAGCAACTGTGGTTGTTAAATACAAATGGGAAATCAGTACCTACAATGTCTCAGTACATAATTATAGGAAATCAAGGAGCAGCAATGGAGGTGACGGACATGGATGGCTCAGACTTTGTGGCAAAATGGTATAATGTTTCTAAAGCTGCCCCACACATTACCTTGCTGGTGAACAAGGGAATGGAGGCTAAGGATTTGGGCACCATGATGATGCGAGCAAAAACAATTCAATGGAACAAAACAGAAAATCCACTGATTTATCACTCGAAAGATAAAGCCTTAATCAAAATACACCATACTACAATAATGACAGGGGACCCCAGGGCAGTGGAAGTTACATCCCAACAGCTAACACAGCTAGGGGAAGTAACATAATTGGAGGACAAGCTAAAACAGGAAATGGAGAAAAACATACCTCAGGAGGTATGGTCACAGATGTTGGATTGGTAAAATCGGCAAGTCCTGTGTTTGTCAAAACAAAGCCACATGTTAAGCCCCCTTGGAGGGCTCAATACCATATGAAACCTGAAGCAGAAGAGGGCATCAGTGGGACAATTGAAGGACTGATAAAAGCAGGAGTACTAATAGAAACACAAAGTTGTTGTAATACACCTTTGTTGCCGGTCCTTAAAGCAGATGGGAAAACGTGGAGGCTGGTACATGATTTAAGGGCCATAAATGAAATAGTACAAGATTGGCCTGCTGATGTTCCAAACCCTCATACGCTACTCACCAATGTTCCCCCAGAAGCAAAGTACTTCACAGTGATTGACTTATGTGGAGCATTTTTTAGTGTGCCCCTGGCAGAAGAATGCAGACACATGTTTGCATTTACCTACAAAGGTAAACAACTTACGTATACTCGAACTCCACAGGGATTTAAGCATTCTCCTCATTTGTTCAATCGGGTGTTAAGAGTAGATCTAGAAGATCTAATACTTGAAGGAACATTGATCCAGTACGTGGATGACCTGTTGATCTGCGCTACCTCCTTAGAACAATGCCATGCTGATTCTATAAAGGTTTTAAAGCGACTGGCAGAAGGAGGACACAAGGTGTCAAAAAAGAAACTTCAGTATTGCCAATCCCAAGTTGAATATCTAGGAAGAACAATTGCACATGGAACAAAGGCAATAGCACCAGGACAATTGGAAGGAATCAGCAAGGCACCACTACCTCAAACAGTTGCTCAGATGATGACGTTCTTAGGGATGACTGGATTCAGCTCAGACTGGATAGAGGAGTATGCAGTTAAAACTGCTCCTCTACGAGAAATCATGAAAGAAGCAGGACAACTAGACCTTAGAGCAAGCCTGGAATGGAACATTGATGCATTGACTGCGTTCGAAACAATAAAGAAGGAAATACAGTCAGCTCCGGCTCTAGCAGCCCCAGATTACACAAAACCATTCTTGTTGTATGTGGCAAATAGATGTGATAGATATGCAACAGCGGTACTTATGCAATAGACATGCAGTGGAAGACGAAAACAACCTATTGCGTATTATAGTTCTAAACTAGATTCTGTTGCCCAGGGATATCCACCCTGTTATCAAGGTCTAGCTGCATTACAATATGCATATGACAAAGCGTCCACAATTACTATGGGATACCCGGTAATAATATATACACACCATAAAATAGTGGAACTAATAGAACAAGGGAAGTTTGTCCTTACCAATGCTAGAACTTTGGAATACTTTACTCTATTGACCTATCCAGATGTTTCCATTAAACGATGCAGTACAGTAAACCCAGCTGAAAGAATCCCCTTAGAGTTTGAGGGGCAAGCACATGACTGTGTAGCAGATTCATTGACATTTACTCGACTAAGGCCAGATTTAGAGTCAACCCCCTTGTCTGGCCTAGGGGAAGAGTGCATAGAAGAGTATTTTGTTGATGGATCCTGTTATAAAGATAATGTGGGAAATCATGCAGGCTATGCAGTAGTGCAAAAACAAGGAGAAAGTTTCAAAGAGGTGATAGCAGAGTACTGTCCACAGCCATGCTCAGCCCAGTTGGCTGAACTAAAAGCACTCACTGCAGCTTGCATCCTAGGGAAACAAAAAACTGTTAATATCTATACTGATTCAGCATATGCACATGGGGTGTGTCATCTATTTGGGGCAGTCTGGAAGCAGCGAGGGTTCAAGAAAAGCGATGGTACACCCATACAACACCACGAGCAGCTTGTGGAATTAATGATGGCGTTAATGTATCCCACTAAATTGGCGATAGTGAAATGTCAGGCGCATAGAAAAGGAAAAGGATTTATAACTAAAGGAAACAATGCAGCTGATGAAGCTGCAAGAAAGGCATCTAGATGCACCGTCCCAGTGTTAACAGCACCAATGGTCATTATTGAATCCATGCCACAGCCAGACGATATAATAAGGATGCAGGAAAGAGCAGGACCTTATGAACAGACTATGTGGCACCAAAGAGGGGCCACCAAAGATGTGAAGGGATTATGGAGGTCTCATGAAGGAACCATAATAGCACCCATTGTGTTGCTCAACTTACTGATGCGCATGGTTTTGACCATTGCGCAAGGGGGGAAATAGTAAGGAAAATTTAAAAACAAGGATACTGGTCTCCATACCTACAGGCAACAATAGATGAGGCATTAGCAAGATGTGAGGTGTGTGCACAAAACAATGTAAGGAAAGGAATAACAACGCCTATAGGGCACATACCGGTTCCTGAAGGACCATTTCGACATTTAGTCATGGACTATGTAGATATGATAAAAAAGGTGAATGGCAAAAGGTACATGCTAGTGATCATAGATAGATTCAGTAGATGGGTAGAAGCGGTACCCTCAGTAGATCTAGGATCAGGAACAGTAATCAAATTTCTAACTAGAGAAGTAATACCCAGATTCGGAATACCAACAGAAATCAGTTCAGACAATGGATCAGCGTTTATTCAGAAAACAGTGAAGCAAGTATTACAGCAGCTAAGGATTAAGCATAGATTAGGGTGTGTGTATCATCCGCAATCTCAGGGGATGGTTGAGAGAATTAATGGCACCCTCAAGGCTAAACTGAATAAAATCTGTGCTAGTGCAAAGCTCAATTGGGTGGATGCACTACCACTAGCATTGATGAGTTATCGCATGCAAACTAACAGAAATACGCATCTAACCCCGCATGAAATGCTTACGGGTCGACCCATGCCAGTGCCAGGTCTAAGAGGGCCCTACAAAGGACCCTCATTGGAACAATTAGAGATGGAACTTAAAGCATATGTAAGACAACTAACTGCTATACATAAAGTGATCTATCTCCAGGAAAAAGGGCGAGAACCGGAACCTGGACCAGAGGAGCCAGGACCGGTGATTCCAGGAGATCAAGTCTACATCCGAGTGTTTCGTAGGAAGTGGAACGAGCCCAGGAGAGAAGGACCATATATGGTGATCCGAGCGACGCCCACAGCAGTACAGGTGGAAGGAAGTACAACGTGGTACCATCTAAACCACTGCACCAGGGTCCCGAAGAGAACCAGTCTGCCATCGGCGAGCCATGGGGAAGAGGAGGATGTCGAGGCACCAGATGGAGTCCAAGAAGAAGAAGCATGCACGAGTCCAAGTGCCAACGTCGAAGGACAACAGGCACTCCCACCTGAAAATCCGGAGAGTCGGGAGGTGGGGCCTGATGATGTGGGGAATACTGCTGATAGGATGCCTGCCATGGCAGATCCCCCAAACACAAGCAGACACCCAGGGAGTGGAGGGACAACAGGAGAAGGAGGAAGAAGCGATCTTTCTACCATTGAAGGAAGAGACTCCTCTGCTGTTGAGGAAAGAGACTTTCCCACAATTGACTTCTCTGCCCTCACATGATCTCCGACAATTTAAGAACTGTGGAATTGCTCTAACGGTAATAGCAGTTAACCTAGGAGAAATGGTGGTGGGTCTGCCTACAACTATACAATATTCTAGAGATAGTCTTACTGAGCCAGGAAGAATTGCTGTTGTAAACAAAGAACAAGTATCGTATACAGGATGGCCTAGATTGGGGAAGTGTCAGATTGAAGGATATGTAATGTTTAGAATAAAATGTCTAGAAAATCATTGTGTAGAAGTTGAGCCAAAAGTAAATAGACATGGAAAAATAATGGATATAAAACAAGCTAAACATCTCATGATTCCATCAGTGCTTAAGAAATTGACCCCTAAAGTTAGATTGAAGAATAGAATAAAAAAGCATGTACCATTGGGGATAGCTCGAACTAGTATTTCTATTCCAGCGCAAGTACTGACAGTTGAAGAAACTCAAAGATCCTTTTCAATACGTAGGATAAAACCTATGCCAGAAAAATCACTTTGTGGGTGGGCTAAACATCAAACAAGAGGAGAAGCAATCTGGGATGAATATGGCTGTCAAATAGAAGTTAACAAAGGAGACACTAGTTGGGAAATTACCTTTAAGGAATTGACTCAAGAAAATAATGCAAAGTACATATTGGAAATAGATAGTGTTAAAGGGTTAGAAGGAAATAGTATAACAACAATGGACATTGATCCTATTTCCAAACACCAATCTAGACAGGAGGAAGAACCTGAAATAGTTAAGGTAACTATGACCACTACCCAAGGACCACTAAGTACTATAGCAGTTGAACTAACAAAGACAGGATTAGAAAAAATAGGAACAAATGGGTTTTTTCAAAATGTATGGGATTCTTTAACAAACTGGGGAAGTCAGGAAAATAGACAATCTACCTCAGCCCCAACAGTAATACCGAAAGTAATAATAGCATCACAAAAAATAGAAAGGCTATGGGAGGGGTACAAATGGGCACAATATTCAGCTAAAATAATTAATAGAAAAACAAATTGTTTAGTATGTGCTCCTTCTCCATTAAAAGAATTGATAGTAATACCAAGTCCACACAGTTATAAGGACTGAGCTAACTTCCAACGAAGCTACTGTCATCTTAAAAGAGGAGAAAGGCCCTACTGTCCTGCAGAATGTTTATAATTTTTGGGAAATCCCTATCATTACAGATTCTATAATCAAACAGGATGGGGAGAGTGGTGTAAAAAATTAGATAACAGAATAGAGCCCAGAAAAAAGGAAGCACCGGAAAAATACCGTATAGACTTTAATCTAAATTATGAATGCTACAATAAAACAGATGGGGAGCACGATTTGGGAAAATGTAAGGGAAAGTGTGAGACCACATGGCACCTAAATAACGTCCTGGAATGCAGATACCCCCTACAGAGCAGTTTATCAGGCAGCAGGATCAAGTACTGGGGTAATAGCTACAAATGGAGGGCCGGGTGACCCTGGGGAATGTGAGAAGCAAACACTGGCAATGCCATTGATTTCTCCTTATGAGGATCAATTGGTGGCAGTGGCAGATTTCTTTTGGGTATGTGGAGGACAAAGGATTAGAGCTACTTTGCTTAAAGGATGGAAGGGAGTATGTGCTAGAGTACAAATGCTTCAGGAGGTGGTTATATCAGAGTGGGAGGTAGACCAAACAACAAATAGGGATGCACAGAATAATAATAAAAGGGTAAAAAGATCATATGAACATGACCCCAGTGTATATTTGGATGCAATAGGTCAACCCAGAGGAATTCCAAATGAATATAAGGCAAGAGATGAAATTAAAGCAGGATTTGAATCAATATTTGTCTGGATTACAACCAACAAAAACCTAGAATGGATCAATTATATTTATTATAATCAACAAAGGTTTATTAATTACACAGACTCTGCATTATCAGCTTTAGGAGAGCAAGTACAGGCTACCAGTAGAATGGCATGGCAGAATAGGCAGGCTCTAAACTGGCTATTAGCGGAAAAAGGTGGAGTTTGTGTTATGTTTGGAGATGAATGTTGTACTTTTATCCCCAATAATACTGCTCCGGGTGGTTCTTACACTGAAGCAATGACTAAACTCAAGGGACTACGAAAAGAGGTTAAGGATAATGCTGGGTATGATGCTCATGTTTGGGACTGGATGGAATTAACTTTGGGAAAATGGGGTGCAATGTTTACAAAAATGGCAATAATGATAGGTATATCACTTGTAGTAATGGGAGTAGTGTTTTGTTGTATACTACCTCTGTTAAAATCACTTTTGATTCAAACCACAGTAAAACAAATGACTGTACAGACAATTGTTACTATTTCAGCCAAAGAAATACACACAGTTCAGGGAGCTCCAGGACAGTATGTTAATAAATATGGGAAATCTTGTAATGTTAAAGGAGGACCAATGGACTGTCCATTTGGGAATCCTGAATGTCTGTATGGAGTTGTCCCTGGGGGTGGATGGGCCTGCCATGGTTACAAAGCCCAACAGGAAAATGTGGAGGTTAATTTAGAGGAAAACCTTGCAGACTTGTATCCAATACCTGACTGGGCTATGGGACCTCATCAGGATGGGTCAAGTATTGAGGAAGATATATTGGTTTAAATATATGCGTGTGAAGTGAAACCAAATATGGCAAGGCTAAGAATAAGTAAATGCACATGCTTACATTCATTTTAAAATTAATCTTTGTATTATTTGGGACATTATTGGAATGTCCCATAGGGGGGATTATATAGGATTATTTTATGTATCATTATGGCATATGTAGGGAGATGCCAAAGGTAAAATATAATAAACATGTTTGATATTTTATAATCCAGATACATGCTTAAATAAGGAATATAGACATGAAGTATATGCTGTGTTTTAAATGAATGCATGTGTTCTTTCACTGAGACTCTTAAACAGTGTGCATTACATTAGTTTTTTAAGAAGGGGCCTAAGCCACGCAGCCAATAGAATGATAGAATGAGAGGCTTCATATAGAAAAAAGCATTCATGACATTTTGGAGTGGATAATGTGTAACAGCTGGACATTGAAAAAGAGGGGTGGTGCAGAGTGCAGAACTAAAAAAAAAAGTTAGGAATGTATGCATGTTTTTTTCATATGTGTGTATATAAGAGATCTCTAAGCCAGAGGGAGACAGTTGCTTCATGGAGCAAACTCTGGCTTTGTTATGCAATAAAGTCTAATTCTTGAATTCACAAGCTCCGGTGTCTTGAGAGATATTTTTGAGTTGATTATCTCTTAGTCAAATATTTCTACCACAAGAGCTCTGGTAAAGACTGCTTACTGCTTACTCCTTGAATCCCCCTTATTGAGTTGGCAGTCCTCCAAGGAGTCCAACTAAAGTGATTTTCTATCCTGGGACGTGTTCATTTTAAATATTCTAGGACACCAACTGATAGCTGTGCCATTTGCGGCCAAGCCCCTTCCACACCTATTGTGAAATAAGTATTGGTCTTCATGCTAATGTGAGTATGCAGCTTACGATTGAGGTGCTCAAGGTTGATGAGTCGTATTCCACATGGTCAGCTAATTGTTGATATGAAAAATAAGTGTGTGATTAGGTAAAAACAATACACACAACACATGAAAGCAGCATATGTGGTTGTTCTTGGCACTCAAGAGCAGAGCCTAGTGGCAAAACACAGTTAAGGCTACCACAAAGAGAAGCACTTATTGTTCCAGCAAAAAATGTATGCTTCCATTTAAGGTAACATTAATATGAAGCTAGTATAAAACCCCAGTTCAGCAACACAAAATGCTTGTGGCTATTAACAGCTACCCCAACAAAAAGCACTTACTGCAAAATACCGGTCAATGCTTTTGTTACGGTTGCTGTTGTGACATGTAGGGACGCATTAAAAAGTAGTTGCTGTAATTCAATGCAGAACCAGATCCCCAACTTAACAAGAAGACAACACATGAAAGCAGTTTATGTGGTCGTTCTTGGCACTCAAGAGCAGAGCCTAGTGGCAAAACACAGTTAAGGCTACCCCAAAGAGAAGCACTTATTCTTCCAGCAAAAAATGTATGCTTCCATTTAAGGTAACTAATGTGAAGCTAGGAGAAAACCCTTGTTCAGAAAAGCAACACAAAATGCTTGTAGTCGAGTGGCCATTAACAGCTACCCCAACAAAAAGCACTTACTGCACACAAAACCGGTCAATGCTTTTGTTACGGTTGCTGTTGTGTAATGTAGGTACAAGTAGGGACTCATTAAAAAGCAGTTGCTGTAATTCAATGCAGAATCAGACCCCAACCTAATAGCACTTCCTGTGGCCTGATAAAAGAAAGGTGCTCAAGTTGAAGTAGAATTCAGCATGTTCTGGAAAGCAGAGAGCTAAGAAATGACCTCTAAGTAAAACAGTTACGACTACCGCAAAGAGAAGCACTTATTCGCTATGGATTCAAATAACGCTTCTGTTTGAAATAATGAGTGTGTTTCAATCGAAAGAAGAAGGATAGTATTATCAGGAGATGTTGCATAAGTCATGTCAAACTACCCCAACAAGTAGCACTTACTGAATTATGTAGACAAGCCAATGCTAGTGTTAGGGTACCAATTGTGACAGGTTTGGTAGGGAAAAGGCCACAGTTGGAGATCTCTGGTAAAGACTACTTACTGGTTTGGCAGACAACAGGCCACAGTCGTAGAGCTCTGGTAAAGACTGCTTAATGCTTACTCCTTGAATCCTATCTTTACTGGAACCCCTTTATTGAGTTGGCAGTCCTCCAAGGAGTCCAACTAAAGTGATTTTCTATCATGGGACGTGCTCATTTTAAATATTCTTGGACACCAACTGATAGCTGTGCCATTTGCGGCCAAGCCCCTTCCACACCTATTGTGAAATAAGTATTGGTCTTCATGCTAATGTGAGTATGCAGCTTACGACTGAGGTGCTCAAGGTTGATGAGTCGTATTCCACATGGTCAACTAATTGTTGATATGAAAAATAAGTGTGTGATTAGGTACAAACAATGCACACAACACATAAAAGCAGCTTATGTGGTCATTCTTGGCACTCAAGAGCAGAGCCTAGTGGCAAAACACATTTAAGGCTACCACAAAGAGAAGCACTTATTGTTCCAGCAAAAAATGAATGCTTCCATTTAAGGTAACTGTAATGTGAAGCTAGTATAAAACCCCAGTTCAGCAACACAAAATGCTTGTGGCTATTAACAGCTACCCCAACAAAAAGCAGTTACTGCACAATACCGTTCAATGCTTTTGTTACGGTTGCTGTTGTGACATTTAGGGACGCATTAAAAAGTAGTTGCTGTAATTCAATGCAGAATCAGACCCCAACTTAAAAGCACTTTCTGTGGCCTGATAAAATAAAGGTGCTCAAGTTGAAGTAGAATTCAGCATGTTCTGGAAAGCAGAGAGCTAAGGAAATGACCTCTAAGTATAACAGTTACGACTACTGCAAAGAGAAGCACTTATGCGCTATGGATTCAAATAACGCTTCTGTTTGAAATAATGAGTGTGTTTCAATCAAAAGAAGAAGGATAGTATTATCAGGAGATGTTGCATAAGTCACGGCAAACTACCCCAACAAGTAGCACTTACTGAATTATGTAGACAAGTCAATGCTAGTGTTAGGGTACCAATTGTGACAGGTTTGGTAAGGAAAAGGCCACAGTTGGAGATCTCTGGTAAAGACTACTTACTGGTTTGGTAGACAACATGCCACAGTCTTAGAGCTCTGGTAAAGACTGCTTACTCCTTGAATCCCCTTTATTGAGGTGGCAGTCCTCCAAGGAGTCCAACTAAAGTGATTTTCTATCCTGGGACGTGCTCATTTTAAATATTCTTGGACACCAACTGATAGCTGTGCCATTTGCGGCAAAGCCCCTTCCACACCTATTGTTAATTACGTATTGGTCTTCATGCTAATGTGAGTATGCAGCTTATGACTGAGGTGCTCAAGGTTGATGAGTCGTATTCCACATGGTCAGCTAAATGTTGATATGAAAAATAAGTGTGTGATTAGGTAAAAACAATACACACAACACATGAAAGCAGCATATGTCGTCGTTCTTGACACTCAAGAGCAGATCCTAGTGGCAAAACACAGTTAAGGCTACCCCAAAGAGAAGCACTTATTCATCCAGCAAAAAATGTATGCTTCCATTTAAGGTAACTTTAATATGAAGCTAGTATAAAACCCCAGTTCAGCAACACAAAATGCTTGTGGCTATTAACAGCTACCCCAACAAAAAGCACTTACTGCAAAATACAGCTCAATGCTTTTGTTACGGTTGCTGTTGTGACATGTAGGGACGCATTAAAAAGTAGTTGCTGTAATTCAATGCAGAACCAGACCCCCAACTTAACAAGAAGACAGCACATGAAAGCAGTTTATGTGGTCGTCCTTGGCACTCAAGAGCAGAGCCTAGTGGCAAAACACAGTTAAGGCTACCCAAAAGAGAAGCACTTATTCTTTCAGCAAAAAATGTATGCTTCCATTTAAGGTAACTAATGTGAAGCTAGGAGAAAACCCTTGTTCAGAAAAGCAACACAAAATGCTTGTAGTCGAGTGGCCATTAACAGCTACCCCAACAAAAAGTACATACTGCACACAAAACTGGTCAATGCTTTGTTACGGTTGCTGTTGTGACATGTAGGTACAAGTAGGGACTCATTAAAAAGTAGTTGCTGTAATTCAATGCAGAATCAGACCCCAAATTAATAGCATTTTCTGTGGCCTGATAAAAGAAAGGTGCTCAAGTTGAAGTAGAATTCAGCATGTTCTGGAAAGCAGAGAGCTAAGGAAATGACCTCTAAGTAAAACAGTTACGACTACCGCAAAGAGAAGCACTTATGCGCTATGGATTCAAATAACGCTTCTGTTTGAAATAATGAGTGTGTTTCAATCGAAAGAAGAAGGATAGTATTATCAGGAGATGTTGCATAAGTCACGTCAAACTACCCCAACAAGTAGCACTTACTGAATTATGTAGACAAGTCAATGCTAGTGTTAGGGTACCAATTGTGACAGGTTTGGTAGGGAAAAGGCCACAGTTGGAGATCTCTGGTAAAGACTACTTACTGGTTTGGTAGACAACAGGCCACAGTCTTAGAGCTCTAGTAAAGACTGCTTACTGCTTACTCCTTGAATCCCCCTTATTGAGTTGACAGTCCTCCAAGGAGTCCCCTTTATTGAGTTGGCAGTCCTCCAAGGAGTCCAACTAAAGTGATTTTCTATCCTGGGACGTGCTCATTTTAAATATTCTTGGACACCAACTGATAGCTGTGCCATTTGCGGCCAAGCCCCTTCCACACCTATTGTGAAATAAGTATTGGTCTTCATGCTAATGTGAGTATGCAGCTTATGACTGAGGTGCTCAAGGTTGATGAGTCGTATTCCACATGGTCAGCTAAATGTTGATATGAAAAATAAGTGTGTGATTAGGTAAAAACAATGCACACAACTAATGAAAGCAGCATATGTGGTCCTTCTTGACACTCAAGAGCAGATCCTAGTGGCAAAACACAGTTAAGGCTACCCCAAAGAGAAGCACTTATTCATCCAGCAAAAAATGTATGCTTCCATTTAAGGTAACTTTAATATGAAGCTAGTATAAAACCCCAGTTCAGCAACACAAAATGCTTGTGGCTATTAACAACTACCCCAACAAAAAGGTTGCTGTTGTGACATGTAGGGACACATTAAAAAGTAGTTGCTGTAATTCAATGCAGAATCGGACCCCCAACTTAACAAGAAGACAACACATGAAAGCAGTTTATGTGGTCGTCCTTGGCACTCAAGAGCAGAGCCTAGTGGCAAAACACAGTTAAGGCTACCCAAAAGAGAAGCACTTATTCTTTCAGCAAAAAATGTATGCTTCCATTTAAGGTAACTAATGTGAAGCTAGGAGAAAACCCTTGTTCAGAAAAGCAACACAAAATGCTTGTAGTCGAGTGGCCATTAACAGCTACCCCAACAAAAAGTACATACTGCACACAAAACTGGTCAATGCTTTTGTTACGGTTGCTGTTGTGACATGTAGGTACAAGTAGGGACTCATTAAAAAGTAGTTGCTGTAATTCAATGCAGAATCAGACCCCAAATTAATAGCATTTTCTGTGGCCTGATAAAAGAAAGGTGCTCAAGTTGAAGTAGAATTCAGCATGTTCTGGAAAGCAGAGAGCTAAGGAAATGACCTCTAAGTAAAACAGTTACGACTACCGCAAAGAGAAGCACTTATGCGCTATGGATTCAAATAACGCTTCTGTTTGAAATAATGAGTGTGTTTCAATCGAAAGAAGAAGGATAGTATTATCAGGAGATGTTGCATAAGTCACGTCAAACTACCCCAACAAGTAGCACTTACTGAATTATGTAGACAAGTCAATGCTAGTGTTAGGGTACCAATTGTGACAGGTTTGGTAGGGAAAAGGCCACAGTTGGAGATCTCTGGTAAAGACTACTTACTGGTTTGGTAGACAACAGGCCACAGTCTTAGAGCTCTAGTAAAGACTGCTTACTGCTTACTCCTTGAATCCCCCTTATTGAGTTGACAGTCCTCCAAGGAGTCCCCTTTATTGAGTTGGCAGTCCTCCAAGGAGTCCAACTAAAGTGATTTTCTATCCTGGGACGTGCTCATTTTAAATATTCTTGGACACCAACTGATAGCTGTGCCATTTGCGGCCAAGCCCCTTCCACACCTATTGTGAAATAAGTATTGGTCTTCATGCTAATGTGAGTATGCAGCTTATGACTGAGGTGCTCAAGGTTGATGAGTCGTATTCCACATGGTCAGCTAAATGTTGATATGAAAAATAAGTGTGTGATTAGGTAAAAACAATACACACAACA
>NC_059192.1:28751688-28791688 GCF_020615455.1 Coregonus clupeaformis
TGGAGTGATAAGGACAAAATACGTTGTTTGGGGGGTGGGGGGGGGCAGCATTGGGGTTTGGTTCCTAACGTGGAGGAGGGGGGGGGGGGGGGTGGAGGGGCAGCTTGGGGTTTGGTCCTAACATCGGAGGGGGGGGGATGGGGGGGGCAGCTTGGGGTTTGGTCCTAACATGGAGGGGGGGAGATGGGGGCAGCGTTGAGGTTTGGTCCTAACATGGAGGGGGGGAGATGGAGGGGGCAGCGTTGGGGTTTGGTCCTAACATGGAGGAGAGGAGATGAGGGCAGCCTTGGGGTTTTGGTCCTAACATGAGGAGGGGGATGGAGGGGGCGCGTTGGGGTTTGTCCTAACACTGGAGGAGAGGAGATGAAGGGGCGCGTTGAGGGTTTGTCCTAACATGGAGGAGGGGGGGAGATGGAGGGGGCAGCGTTGAGGTTTTGGTCCTAACTTGAGGGGGGGGGATGAGGGGCAGCATTGAGGTTTGTCCTATGGGGGTGGGCTTGGGTTTTGGTCCTAACATGGAGGAGAGGGGATGGGGAGGGGGCGCGTTGGGGTTTGGTCCTAACATGGAGGAGGGGAGATGGAGGGGGCAGCGTTGGGGTTAGATCCTAACATGGAGGAGGGGGATGGAGGGGCAGCGTTGGGGTTTGTCCTACATGGAGGGATGAAGGGTTATTCGGCTGGGATACACCGCCCGCACACACACACACACACACACACACACACACACACACACACACACACAGACACACCCCACAGCCCCCACCAACACCCACACACACACCCGCCCCACCCCCACCCCACACCCACACCACCCACACCCACACACACCACACACACACACCACCGCGACACACACACACACACACCACACACCCCCACCACACACACACCCCACACACACACCACACACACACACACACACACACACACACACACACACACACACACACACACACACACACACACACACACAAGCAGAGATGTGGACCAGGCCAAAGCATCACCCTGAGGGGAGAAGCCCTGCCTCCCCCTTTGTGTTTTTTTTTTTTTTTGTTTTTTTGTTTTTTTGTGTGTGTGTGTGTTTTTTTTGTGTTTTTTGTGTGTGTGTATTTCTGTTCTAACTCTTCCTCCCAGTGGCTGTCTGCTCTCATATCTGCATAGCTACCCCTAATTCCTGGTTTGCTACCCACAATGGCAGTGCTGAGCAGGGAGGTGTGTTTGTGTTTGTGTTTGTGTTTGTGTGTGTGTTTGTGTCTTGTTCTCTCTGTGTGTGTGTGTATCTATGTTGCGTTATGTGTGTGTGTGTGTGTGGGTCATTTCGTGTGTGTGTGTGTGTGTGTTGTGTGTGTGTGTGTGTGTGTGTGTGTATGTTTTTTGTTGTAATTGTGTGTGTGTACAGTCCAGTTGGGTTGTATGGAGGTTACAGCTACTAACTCCCTCCCTTCGCTGTCACTGCTCACCGACTACTGTGTTCCTATCACCACACCTACCTGCAAGCCTACATCATACCACACCATCAGAAGACCTCCAATCATCACTTCTGTAGATGGCCATCCCTGTCTTCAAAGTGGCCACTCTTTCCATGGTCCTCCAGCTGTTCAGTGTCCTCCGTGCTGACTTCAACCATGTCCTGTTTTGTCCTCTTTCCTGTCTTCTTTTCTTCTTCTTCTGCCCCCCCCCACCCCCAGACCACACACACACACCCACAAACCTTTTGCGTTTACTTAATAGTTTCTCTTCACCTACATAAATATATTATCTTCCCTGATAACTAGTCACTTTTATCTTCTTTACTACCTGGCATTTTTTCCATATCTCCTATTATTAGTGAGCTCCACCTTCATCCTTATGTTTCTGAAGAGAACATGAAATGTGTCTACTCATGACTTCTGAGTTCATCTCATCTCTCTCTCTTGGTCTGCGCTTCAGTACGCACACACACCCTCTCTCTCTCTCTCTCTCTCTCTCTCTCTCTCTCTCTCTCTCTCTCTCTCTCATTGAGAGTTTTTGCTTCCCATCTCAACATTCTGTTGCTATTCACTCTTTTTGCTGGTAACTTTCTGCAAGTCACTGCACAATAAGTAGAAATGCGTTCTTTGTCATGCTCTTGAGTTCTAAGGGTAATGAGGCGCTTAAGTTACAACCAACCAATCACCAATCATCCATGACGGCGCATCGACGATGGAGAGAGAGGAAGTGAGAGCAAAGAGACAGTGAGAGACATTTGCGTCCCGCTCACCGCACAAAATAATAATTCTGATATTAAGCATCCAGTTAAACCTGCTGTATTTACAGCCATTATGGGATTTTTATGAAGCTTTTTCTTCTCTTAGATTCTATTTTTTTTCTCTTTTTTTTTTTTTCTTTTTTTTTATGTGTTTTTAGTTCACACTTTGTCTTTGCTTGTCAAATTATACAAGACATTAATGTAAGTTAACATCTTATAGTTGAGCTGCTTTGCAGCAATATTATTAGGCTGAGTGTTTCACTATAGAAAACTGTCTTCAAAAGTACATCAACGCTCATGCTCATGCACATTAAAACACTGACATTCCATCGATTTAAGTGTGTCAATATTTTCTACAGATTGTCTCTCAGCTACTGTACTATCTTGTTGCATAATTTCTCCAGGGTCAAATCAAAATTAAATCAAATAAAATTTATTTGTCACTCGCTTACTTACAAGCCCTTAACCAAAATAAGTTTTAAGAAAAAATAAGATAAAGAATTTGTTTAATTAAATAAATAAATAATAATAAAAACATAAAATTAATACGGGCTATATACAGGGATTCAGTGCCCGAGTCAATGTCCTGAGGGTACAGGTTAGTCGAGGTATTGGGTAATACAGTGCTTGCAAAAAATATTCATCCCCCCTTGGCGTTTTTCCTATTTTGTTGCATTACAACCTGTAATTTAAATGATTTTTATTTTATTTCATTAATACATACACAATTTGTATTGTTTCAAAAAATTATAAATATATCGGAAAAGTTGCGTGCATATTTTCACCCTTTTCTATGCCCCTAAATAAGATCTGGTGCAGCCAATTACCTTCAGAAGTCACATCGTTAGTTAAAATAAAAGTCCAGCTGTGTCCAATCTAAGTGTCCCACGATCTCAATATATATACACCTGTTCTGAAAGGCCCCAGAGTCTGTAACACCACTAAGCAAGGGCACCACCAGCAATCTGCCGCCAAGGCCGGCACCATGAAGACCAAGGAGCTCAAACAGGTCAGGACAAAGTTGTGGAGAAGTACAGATCAGGAGTTGGAGTTGTAAAAAAATATCTAAATTTGAACATCCCGGAGCACCATTAAATCCATTATTAAACAATGAAAGAATATCTCACAACAAACCTGCCAAGAGACGGCCGCCCACCAACTCACCGGACCAGGCAGGAGGGCATTATTCAGAGAGGCAACAAAGGGACCAAAGATAACCCTGAAGAGCTCAAACTCCCGGGAGTTGTTATCTTCCATAACACTTTAAGCGTCCTCCATGGCTTTACGATGTGGCCAGAAAAGCCATCGCTTAAAGACAAAAATAAGCAAACATGTTTGGTGTTCGCCAAAAGGCATGTGGGAGACTCCCCAAACATATGGAAGAAGGTACTCTGGTCAGATTAGACTAAAATTGAGCTTTTTGGCCATCAAGGAAAACACTATGTCTGGTGCAAACCCAACACCTCTCATCACCCCGAGAACACCATCCCCACAGTGAAGCATGGTGGTGGCAGCATCATGCTGTGGGGATGTTTTTAATCGGCAGGGACTAGGAAACTGGTCAGAATGGAATGAATGATGGATGGAGCTAAATACAGGGAAATTCTTGAGGGAAACCTGTTTCAGTCTTCCAGAGATTTGAGACTTCCAGCAGGACAATGACCCTAAGCATACTACTAAAGCAACACTCGAGTGGTTTAAGGGGAAACATTTAAATGTCTTGGAATGGCCTAGTCAAAGCCCAGACCTCAATCCAATTGAGAATCTGTGGTATGACTTAAAGATTGCTGTATACCAGCGGAACCCATCCAACTTGAAGGAGCTGGAGCAGTTTTGCCTTGAAGAATGGGCAAAAATCCCAGTGGCTAGATGTGCCAAGCTTATAGAGACATACCCCAAGAGACATGCAGCTGTAATTTCTGCAAAAGGTGGCTCTACAAAATATTGACTTTGGGGGGGTGAATAGTTATGCATGCTCAAGTTTTCTGTTTGTTTGTCTTATTTCTTGTTTGTTTCACAAGAAAAAGTATTTTGCATCTTCAAAGTGGTAGGCATGCCACCTCTTTAAGGAATACCTGGGATAGGATAAAAGTAAATCCTGCTGGGCCGTACACACTGCCCTTGGTTTTTCCAGCGTGTGCAACCAGTCAGGATGCTCTCAATGGTGCAGCTGTAGAACTTTTTGAGGATCTGGGGACCCATGCCAAATCTTTTCAGTCTCCTGAGGGGGAATACGTGTTGTCATGCCCTCTTCACGACTGGTTTGGTGTGTTTGAACCATGATAGTTTGTTGGTGATTTGGACACCAAGGAACTTGAAGCGCTCAACCTGCTCCACTACAGCCCCGTTGATGAGAATGGGGGCGTGCTTGGCCCTCCTTTTCTTGTAGTGGAAGGGGAGAGGTTGTTGTCCTGGCACCACACTTCCAGGTCTCTGACCTCCTCCCTATAGGCTGTCTCATCGTTGTTGGTGATCAGGCCTACCACCATTGTGTCGTCGGCAAACTTAATGATGGTTTTGGAGCCGTGCTTGGCCACGCAGCCATGGGTGAACGGGGAGTACAGGAGGGGGACTAAGCACCACCCTGAGGGGCTCCCGTGTTGAGGATCAGCGTGGTAGATGTGTTGTTGCCTACCCTTACCACCTGGGGGGCGGCCTGTCAGAAGTCCAGGATCCAGGTTGCAGAGGGAGGTGTTTAGTCCCAGGGTCCTTAGCTTAGTGATGAGCCTTGAGGGCACTATGGTGTTGAACAGCTGAGCTGTCTGAGGTTTTCACTTCCAAAAATCATCAATAAGACATCTACGATTGGAATTGGACAAACTCTAGACTTCAGTAACTTCCTCCAGATATTGTAGAAGGGAAATTGATGTTGCTGTATATTGGAAGAGTGAGGTTTTCAGGCAGATGTAACTCCTCCATGGCAACTGCTAGGCTATACTTTCGTTCAATCTAGGAGCCCATTTATGTTACAGTAACTGTCCAGTGAAAATCGCACTTTGAAAAGTTAATATTCTGTTAACTCATTCCCCAAACAATGTTGTTGACTCATCCTATGCTCGTATTTGTGGCCAAAGCATAAATTGTAGAAAATAACACTTAAAAAAAAAAAACTCAATCTTGTATCTCAAACACACCATTTAAAAAATGCTTGCTATTTCCTTATAGAGGATGATGTCATCCTACTAAGGAGGATGAGCTGACCAATCAGCAGTCTACTTGCATTCATACTTTTAATGACCGGTATACGCCCACACCATTCTGTTGTTGAGTCGCCTACACAACATTGAAACACAGAAAATCTGCCTTTTAACATACTTAATTACTATTTCTTGGAAGAAAAACGATTTCACTCATATTGTAATTAATTATAGGTCATATTTAATAGAAATCTGGAAACACTGGACAGTTACTTTAATGTCATCTCAACCTTTCTGACCATCCGATCAAATAAAAAATACATTACTACTAAAACTCTGGGCTGTTCCTGTCAGTTCCCCTCATGGAAAAGTATAAGTGGGATCCTTGGGATGTCCAACTCTGATGTCATCCCATTGAAGTTGAAATGTAAAACTGTTAAGGTTAAGGTTAGGGTTAGGTAAGGGTAAGGGTTAAGGTTAGGGTTAGGGTTTAAGGTAGGGGCATCCCAAGATCCCTCTTAGCATCTACCCCCTCAAATGCCTGAGACATCTACAGTAAAAATTCATGACAATAAATGCCAACCTGCTACAGAGTTAGAGTATGAGGTAAAAGAGTAAGATAAACAGCAAATCTTTACTTCAAATAATATTCTTAGCCTTGGTATCAGACCATTGGCAGGCAGCAAACTCCATCAAGACATAACTACAGTAAACGGACTTAGCTGTAAAGGACAACCAGAGTAGATACTGTGTTGGTGACTTGGCTGGATAACAGCCAGCATGAAAGAAAATGTAGGCACTCAATAACTGTAAGTCGTGCTCTACTCATGCTCTACCAACTGAGCTACATCCCTGCCGGCCAAGAGATATTAATGGTATCTTCTTACGCTAAAATCAACCCAAGCAGAATCTCTCAGAGGGTGTTGTGTTGTTCTCCTAAGGCTGCACTGCCACACACACACACACACACACACACACACACACACACACACACACACACACACACACACACACACACACACACACACACACACACACACACACACACACACACACACACACACACACACACACACACACACACACACACACACACACACACACACACACTCACACACACACATGCCCCCCCCCCCACACACACACACACGTACACGTACACATACATACACACACACACACACACGTACACGTACACATACATACACACACGCACACACACGCACACACAACCCCCTGCTAACTTGCTTGCGGCTAAGTAGTGTCCCTTCCTTGACACAGACAGAAATACACTGCACTGGAATGTCAGCGCACAGCCATATACACAAATGCATCCACGCACACACACGCACACACACACACACACTGACAACAATGCTGATCATGTCGTCTAACATTTACAGACCTTAGTGTTTTGACTAGCTAGGGCAAAACAGACCTCTGCAAATAGCTCCAATTACCCCAACTGACTCCTATCTATTCCATTGCATATCATCTCCACACACACACACACACACACACACACACACACACACACACACACACACACACACACACACAGAAGAGAGAACTGATACTTAGAGTCAGAATCTATATAATATCGTCAAAAATAATATAGCAATACTCTACTGTGTCGATTTTCCCCCACCACTATGTGGCACTGGCAACACCAAGGTTGAGGGTTCAATTCCTGCAGAGATCACATACACATATTAATATATGCACAAACTGTGCTGGAAGTCGCTTTAGAAAAAAAAGTGTCTGCTAAGTTTATTATACTGTTTATTAAAGGAGCAACATGTAATATTTTAGCCATAATCCATTTCTTCATGGTCCGGTGGCTCACAATGCATCTCACTTCCTCAGCACTCCCTTCCTAAAGCAGTCATCAGTGTTAGCCTCAGTTTGCTCTGCTTTTCCTCAGAAAACAGTGTCCATTCCAGATGAATCTACAGCCACTCACTCTGAGCTCTCCTTGATATAGTTGCAGAGGCAGCAGCAAGAGGCTGAAACAGCCACACTCTTCTGCTCTCCTCTCCTGTCAGAGACTCTCTGTGTGATACTGATAGCTGGTGTACAGAACAGAGAGTAAGGGTATCAGAGAGAGAGAGAGAGAGAGAGAGAGAGAGAGAGAGAGAGAGAGAGAGAGAGAGAGAGAGAGGAGAGAAGAGAGAGAGAGAGAGAGAGAGAGAGGGAGAGAGAGGGAGAGGGGAGAGAGAGAGAGAGAGAGAGAGAGAGAGAGAGAGAGAGAGAGAGAGAGAGAGAGAGAGAGAGAGAGAGAGAGAGAGAGAGAGAGAGAGAGAGAGAGAGAGAGAGAGAGAGAGAGAGAGAGAGAGAGAGGGACGGGAGAGAGAGAGGGAGAGAGAGAGAGAGAGAGAGAGAGAGAGAGAGAGAGAGAGAGAGAGAGAGAGAGAGAGAGGAGAGAGAGAGAGAAAGGAAGAAGAGAAAGAGAGAGAGGAGGAGGGACGAGAGAGAGAGAGAGGAAGCGAGAGAGAGAGAGAGAGAGAGAGAGAGAGAGAGAGAGAGAGAGAGAGAGAGAGAGAGAAAGGGAGAGTGTTAGCAGGTAGTGCTGAGAGCGGTAGTGGGACTGACCTGGTTTCAGGACATTAAGGAGGAGGAGACACTATGAAGGGGGTGGGGCCGATCAATGGACCCTCTCTCGTCTAGACACACATTACAGACAGGCACAGAGACGAACATGGTGTCATTAGACTACAGTCGGTCACAGTGCTAGGGCTTTATGCCTGTAACTGCTATGTGTTGTGGCATCATGTGTTATGCTATTCATTGTTTAGGCCTATACGTCGAAAAAGGGAAATAAAACATCTCAATCACACAAAACTGCTGACATAATAGGCCTTTAACTTTTTTTCACAGTCTCATGTCTCATGTCTCATGTCCAGTTATATTTGACATGAGGGTTTCTGCTCTACAGTACTACTGTACATCACATTAGCAGACCAACCGAGTCACAGACACTGACATAGAGTCACAGACACTGACTGTAAAAGAGAGTGAGATACAGTAATCCTCACAGACACGCTCGTCACAGACCGACACAGCAACCTTCACTGGTAATAGGAAGTGGGCTGTGGAGAACTGACAAGACTGGCTGGGGCTGGAGGTAAGAACATTCACAGAAAGTTAATTGGTTGTTCGTGGCAGGAAATCTCCTACTGGGCACGGACGTCAATTCAACGTCTATTCTTACGTTGGTTCCACGTCATTTTAATTATCATTTAAATGACGTGGAAGCAATTGAGTCATGCACTGTGTGTGCCCAGTGGGCTATTTGCAATCTGAACTGCATGTACCATAGCGGTAGTTTTTGACAGTGGGGAGTTGCCACGGCAACGTGATGCTGTGTAGACCAGAGTACTCTGGGCCAGCAGCTACCGTTGTCGAACCTTTCTATCTGACAGAGACAACAACCACTGAGACAACATTACAATATACATAAAGGAAACGGCAACATAAAGTGTCTTATTAGGGCGTTGGGCCACCCTGAGCCAGACAGCTTCAATTCACCTTAGTGTCTGGAACTGTATTGGAGGGATGCGACACCATTCTTCCACAAGAAATTCCATAATTTGGTGTTTTGTTGATGGTGGTGGAAAACACTGTCTCAGGTGCCGCTCCAAATCTCCCATAAGTGTTCAATTTGGTTGAGAACTGGAGACTGAGCGCCATGACATATGGTTTAAATCGTTTTCATGCTCAACCATTCAGTGACCACTCGTGACCTGGGGATAGGCGCACTGTCATCCTATGGGGGGCATAGCCATGGTAGCCAAAATAATGCCCAGAATTTCTATACCTTAAGCATGATGGGATGTTAATTGCTTAATTAACTCAGGAACTATACCTGTGTGGAAGCACCTGCTTTCAATATACTGTGTATCCCTCATTTACTCAAGTGTTTCCTTTATTTTTGCCAGTTACCTGTACATCCACTGGGGAATAAAGAGTTGTCCATCAATCAACAAGGCCAGGGAATAAGAAATATTTTTACATCTTATAAATGTTTAATTCTCTGTGTCTGTCCCTATGTCCCAATTATCTGTAACTGTTGCACTCCTGCCCACACATTTGAAAGCATTGGATTGATGTAAGCATGTGCTAGAGGTAGTTTTCACCCACCATATTTCTTATACCAGTCTTATAGAAATACCATAATCTTGAATTAGTCCTTTTGGAAGTGTTTCTTAGTAAGCCCTTCTCAGAACCATACCATATTTCTTATACCACCTTTCCTATCTAATCCATGAGGGGGAAGTGACCAAGTGCACATTTCATCAGATCTACCATCAGCACCTCTGAAGCAGCACATATCTGTATTGTAACACCTGGGAGCCAACAGACACCTGGACCTCAACACCTTGTCAGTAACTGAACACACACACACACACACACACACACACACACACACACACACACACACGGCACAGTTTATGAATAATATATGGGAAGGAACTAGAACCTGGATTTTACCCCTTTCAGACCTACATTATTTATCAACTTAGTAGACACTCTTTTTCTGTATCTGGGGCAATTTACAGTTTCATATTTTCATCCTTGGGACATTTAGCATCGCATAGGTCAGGACTTTGCAGAGATGCATTGTTACAACAATGGAACAATTACTTAATATAGATTCCTAATCCAACCAAAACCAACCAGTATGTAACCCGGGACAATTCCCAAGAAAGAGCAACAGTGAGTACAATAAATTAAGTTTAATACGTAATGAGTCACAATAACAGAACAACAATCCACCTCCGAGTAGAACAATTGTCCAAACCTATAATAGGTCTGACTCATATAACGCCTTTAGCTAACTGGTTCAAATCACAGCATACAGTGGGGAGAACAAGTATTTGATACACTGCCGATTTTGCAGGTTTTTCCTACTTACAAAGCATGTAGAGGTCTGTAATTTTTATCATAGGTACACTTCAACTGTGAGAGACGGAATCCAGAAAAAAATCCAGAAAATCACATTGTATGATTTTTAAGTAATTAATTTGCATTTTATTGCATGACATAAGTATTTGATCACCTACCAACCAGTAAGAATTCCGGCTCTCACAACCTGTTAGTTTTTATTTAAAAACCCTCCTGTTCTCCACTCATTACCTGTATTAACTGCACCTGTTTGAACTCGTTACCTGTATAAAAGACACTAAATCAAACAGACTCCAACCTCTCCCACAATGGCCAAGACCAGAGGGCTGTGTAAGGACATCGGGATAAAATTGTAGACCTGCACAAGGCTGGGATGGGCTACAGGACAATAGGCAAGCAGCTTGGTGAGAAGGCAACAACTGTTGGCGCAATTATTAGAAAATGGAAGAAGTTCAAGGTGACGGTCAATCACCCTCGGTCTGGGGGCTCCATGCAAGATCTCACCTCGTGGGGGCATCCAATGATCATGAGTAAGGTGAGGGATCAGCCCAGAACTACATGGCAGGACCTGGTCAATGACCTGAAGAGAGCTGGGACCACAGTCTCAAAGAAAACCATTAGTAACACACATTAAAATCCTGCAGCGCCACGCAAGGTCCCCCCTGCTCAAGCCAGCGCATGTCCAGGCCCGTCTGAAGTTTGCCAATGACCATCTGGATGATCCAGAGGAGGAATGGGAGAAGGTCATGTGGTCTGATGAGACAAAATATAGCTTTTGGTCTAAATTCCACTCGCCGTGTTTGGAGGAAGTAGAAGGATGAGTACAACCCCAGGAACACCATCCCAACCGTGAAGCATGGAGGTGGAAACATCATTCTTTGGGGATGCTTTTCTGCAAAGGGGACAGGACGACTGCACCGTATTGAGGGGAGGATGGATGGGGCCATGTATCGCGAGATCTTGGCCAACAACCTCCTTCCCTCAGTAAGAGCATTGAAGATGGGTCGTGGCTGGGTCTTCCAGCATGACAACAACCCGAAACACAAAGCCAGGGCAACTAAGGAGTGGCTCCGTAAGAAGCATTTCAAGGTCCTGGAGTGGCCTAGCCAGTCTCCAGACCTGAACCCAATAGAAAATCTTTGGAGGGAGCTGAAAGTCCATATTGCCCAGCGACAGCCCCGAAACCAGAAGGATCTGGAGAAGGTCTGTATGGAGGAGTGGGCCAAAATCCCTGCTGCAGTGTGTGCAAACCTGGTCAAGACCTACAGGAAATGTATGATCTCTGTAATTACAAACAAAGGTTTCTGTACCAAATATTAAGTTCTGCTTTTCTGATGTATCAAATACTTATGTCATGCAATAAAATGCAAATTAATTACTTAAAAATCATACAATGTGATTTTCTGGATAAATTTTTTTTTTACATACCTCTACATGCTTTGTAAGTAGGAAAACCTGCAAAATCGGCAGTGTATCAAATACTTGTTCTCCCCACTGTATATAGCTCATTAGCGAACTGGTTCATCCCACAGATTCATATCATTCATATATAGCGCATTAGCTAACTGGTTCATCCCACAGGATCATATCATTCATATATAGCGTATTAGCTAACTGGTTCATCCCACAGGTTCATATCATTAATATATACCGTATTATTTAACTGGTTCATCCCACAGGTTCATATCACTCATATATAGCGTATTAGCTAACTGGTTCATCCCACAGGTTCATATCACTCATATATACCCTATTAGCTAACTGGTTCATCCCACAGGTTCATATCACTCATATATACCATATTAGCTAAGTGGTTCATACAGTCTTAGAAAATAATGTGCTATCTAGAACCTAAAAGGGTTATTTTGCTGTCCCCATAGGAGAACCCTTTTTGGTTCCAGGTAGAACCCTTTCCCCAGAGGGTTCTACATGAAACCCCAAAGAGTTCTATCTGGAAGCAAAACGGGTTCTTCAAAGGGTTCTCCTATGGGGACAGCCGAAGAACCCTTTTGGAACCCTTTTTTCTAAGAGTGAATAGCGCTGACTGTAATCCATCCATGGCTTTGAGAAGTCTGCCTAGTATTGCCTTGGGGCTTAGGCCTACCCCTGCAGGGCAGAACTGAACTGAAGAGAGGACGTTGATGGAGACTGGAGAACATTGCTGGGTAGTGATATTGTGGCTTACTCTGAGTTCTCACTCCCCCACAGTCCCCGTCCCCACTCTAGATGTAATACCTTTCTGTGTCATGCTGCTTCCCTAGTCATTACACAGGAAATGTAAATGACACCATGGCCATCAAGAAATGCATTTGTTTGCTCACACTCTATCTCCTCGACACTCAATTGATATGAATTGGTTTTCTATAACCTTTTCTATAACCTCTGGACTGTGTATTATTTTGTATTATCTTTACTATTTTCCATCCACACCTCTTGTTCAAATAGACAGCGAACTTCATATTCTCCAGACTTTGTTGTTTTCCCCCAACAGTTTGCTAATCATAGACCAATCTAACCATTATCCCTGAAACTGCCAACCATCAAGCAGCATTTAACACTGCGCAAAAATCAATTATTTAGCCAGAATTCTCAGTCTGTATTCTCTGAATCACAGAGTGGCTGTGTGTGTTTGTGTGTGTGTGTGTGTTTGTGTGTGTATCACATTGGGAGAGGTAAACACACAGCTTTAGAACTACTGGCTTTGCCTTTTGAAATGAACAGCCTTTATGTACAGTACATCTTCTCTGGCACGCTAAAGCATATGCACTTATAAGTAGGTTGCTGGCTTCATTTTGCAGGCTCATTTGGCACGGTTTGATGTTCAGGGATTTACACCATACGTTTTAAAGGGTAATTGAAGGTAATCTCCCTTTCATTAATATTTGCTCTTGCAGAGTAGAGGGCAGTATATGACTGTAAAGTATTGCATTGTCTGGTATCAAGTTAGTGGTGCAGAAAAGCAGCAGGCTATATCTACAGTGCCTTGCAAAAGTATTTATCCCCCTTGGAGTTTTTCCTATTTTGTTGCATTACAACCTGTAATTTAAATTGATTTTTATTTGGATTTCATTTAATGGACATACACAAAATAGTCCAAATTGGTGAAGTGAAATGAAAAAAATTACTTGTTAAAATAAATTATTTCAAATAAATAACGGAAAAGTGGTGCATGCATATGAATTCACCCCCTTTGCTATGAAGCCCCTAAATAAGATCTGGTGCAATCAATTACCTTCAGAAGTCACATAATTAGTTAAATAAAGTCCACCTGTGTGCAATCTAAGTGTCACATGATCTGTCACATGATCTCAGTATATACAGTGGGGGAAAAAAGTTTTTAGTCAGCCACCAATTGTCCAAGTTCTCCCATTTAAAAAGATGAGAGAGGCCTGTAATTTTCATCATAGGTACACGTCAACTATGACAGACAAAATGAGAAAAATAATCCAGAAAATCACATTGTAGGATTTTTAATGAATTTATTTACTAATTATGGTGGAAAATAAGTATTTGGTCAATAACAAAGTTTCTCAATACTTTGTTATATACCCTTTGTTGGCAATAACACAGGTCAAACGTTTTCTGTAAGTCTTCACAAGGTTTTCACACACTGTTGCTGGTATTTTGGCCCATTCCTCCATGCAGATCTCCTCTAGAGCAGTGATGTTTTGGGGCTGTCGCTGGGCAACACGGACTTTCAACTCCCTCCAAAGATTTTCTATGGGGTTGAGATCTGGAGACTGGCTAGGCCACTCCAGGACCTTGAAATGCTTCTTACGAAGCCACTCCTTCGTTGCCCGGGCGGTGTGTTTGGGATCATTGTCATGCTGAAAGACCCAGCCACGTTTCATCTTCAATGCCCTTGCTGATGGAAGGAGGTTTTCACTCAAAATCTCACGATACATGGCCCCATTCATTCTTTCCTTTACACGGATCAGTCGTCCTGGTCCCTTTGCAGAAAAAACAGCCCCAAAGCATGATGTTTCCACCCCCATGCTTCACAGTAGGTATGGTGTTCTTTGGATGCAACTCAGCATTCTTTGTCCTCCAAACACGACGAGTTGAGTTTTTACCAAAAAGTTATATTTTGGTTTCATCTGACCATATGACATTCTCCCAATCCTCTTCTGGATCATCCAAATGCACTCTAGCAAACTTCAGATGGGCCTGGACATGTACTGGCTTAAGCAGGGGGACACGTCTGGCACTGCAGGATTTGAGTCCCTGGCGGCGTAGTGTGTTACTGATGGTAGGCTTTGTTACTTTGGTCCCAGCTCTCTGCAGGTCATTCACTAGGTCCCCCCGTGTGGTTCTGGGATTTTTGCTCACCGTTCTTGTGATCATTTTGACCCCACGGGGTGAGATCTTGCGTGGAGCCCCAGATCGAGGGAGATTATCAGTGGTCTTGTATGTCTTCCATTTCCTAATAGTAGTGTGTACAAAACAAAGCAGAGCTCATGCCTTTCAATTGACTTTTTTCAGAGTCACATCATGCAGCCTTACAATGTATTAAAAATCAAAACATATAGCCCAACGTTTGTAGAACAACTAAAGTTACATTAATAAGCATATAGGAATACCTATTTCTTTGTTAACCGCTCAACACAGAATAGCCGCATGTGCACACTCCCTGAAATCGTTTGGAGAAAATATCCTTTCTATTTTATTCAGCTTTGTTCAATTGTATTCTTCTGCTATAAAATAATGCCACAGAATTCTAAGCAAATCTTGTCTGCTAAATTAACTAGTGTAGCCCACAGCCATATGGCATAGCCAGATCAGGACCTAACATAAGGACAACTCAGAGTATGCTATTCTGTTCTTCTGAAATAGACTACATTTTCTTCATATCATGCTTCTTTAGACCTGTCTAAAATAAATAATGGATTTATTGTGAAGGTGTAGGCTATATTACATGGATTTATTAGACTTTTTTAAATGCAGATATCCCAAAGGTCAGCATCAGTGGCTTGTAGGCTATGTGTGGAAGCCAGGAGATGCTAAATGTGTTTATGTTAAATAACGGTAAATTACCGTGAGAACGACAGTTATTTGCTTGACAATCACCAGCTGACAAGATTGTATGACTGCCACAGCCTTAACTGTCACCAGTGTGTAATGATACAGTATTGAAACACCTGTAACCAAACAGCAGCTCTACCTTTTGTGCTGACTTGCTCATCCAGTCCCTTAAACACATGTAATGTCCACACTACAGGAACAACATAGTACAGTACACAGAGGTGTTGTAATCATGTATTGTACTGTTACAGACAGTCATGGACTGAACAAGATTTCTCTAATCATCACCCCTCCTCCATTCATGTCTAGCCTGGTCCCAGTTCTGTTTGTGCTGTCTTACTATTGTGGTGAGTTGGCAAGACAGCACAAATAGATCTGGAACCAGGCTAATTCATGAATCTCATACTTTCCAATCCAGAGACACAGAGAGACACAGAGAGACACAGAGCGCTGTGACTTCTGTACCAGTTGGTTAAATCGACCCATTGTGGTCCTGAACAACACCGCTGAGGGCCTGATCACCTCTCTCCCTTATCCATTCATAATTGTGGTCCTGAACAACACCGCTGAGAGCCTGAACACCTCTCCCCCTTATCCATTCATCATTGTGGTCCTGAACAACACCGCTGAGAGCCTGATCACCTCTCCCCCTTATCCATTCATTATTGTCTTCCTCTCCTCATCCCTTCCTCATCTCACTGAGACACAGAGCGCTGTGACGTGTGTCCCTGTTGATGGGCCTATTGTGGCCCTGCAGCACACCGCTGGGCCTGACATTAGGAATAGCCACAGCAGAGCACAACAGACCACAACTTGATTACACTGACGTGTGATCTGTTGCACCACAATTTGTAACTTAATTCAGAGTGAGTGAATGAGAGGAGAGGGAGAGAGGGGGAGAGAGAGAGAGAGGAGAGAGAGAGAGAGAGAGAGAGAGAGAGAGAGAGAGAGAGAGAGAGAGAGAGAGAGAGAGAGAGAGAGAGAGAGAGAGAGAGCAGAGAGAGAGAGAGAGAGAGAGGACAGAGAGAGAGAGCGAGAGAGAGAGAGAGAGAGAGAGAGAGAGAGAGAGAGAGAGAGAGAGAGAGAGAGAGAGAGAGAGAGAGAGAGAGGGAGGGAGAGGGAGAGGGAGAGAGAGTGAGAGCAGATGAAGGAGGGAGGGATTTAGGATTAAATTGGCAGCATTCCATTACAAGGAAGAGTGACTGAGGAGGAAGCTCTGCAGCTGGAAGTGTCTGATAAATGTGAGAGTATATACAGTGGGGAAATAAAGTATTTAGTCAGCCACCAATTGTGCAAGTTCTCCCACTTAAAAAGATGAGAGAGGCCTGTAATATTCATCATAGGTACACATCAACTATGACAGACAAAATGAGAAGAAAAAAATCCAGAAAATCACATTGTAGGATTTTTTTAATGAATTTATTTGCAAATTATGGTGGAAAATAAGTATTTGGTCAATAACAAAAGTTTCTCAATACTTTGTTATATACCCTTTGTTGGCAATGACACAGGTCAAACGTTTTCTGTAAGTCTTCACAAGGTTTTCACACACTGTTGCTGGTATTTTGGCCCATTCCTCCATGCAGATCTCCTCTAGAGCAGTGATGTTTTGGGGCTGTCGCTGGGCAACACGGACTTTCAACTCCCCCTCCAAAGATTTTCTATGGGGTTGAGATCTGGAGACTGGCTAGGCCACTCCAGGACCTTGAAATGCTTCTTACGAAGCCACTCCTTCGTTGCCCGGGGCGGTGTGTTTGGGATCATTGTCATGCTGAAAGAACCAGCCACGTTTCATCTTCAATGCCCTTGCTGATGGAAGGAGGTTTTCACTCAAAATCTCACGATACATGGCCCCATTCATTCTTTCCTTTACACGGATCAGTCGTCCTGGTCCCTTTGCAGAAAAACAGCCCCAAAGCATGATGTTTCCACCCCCCATGCTTCACAGTAGGTATGGTGTTCTTTGGATGCAACTCAGCATTCTTTGTCCTCCAAACACGACGAGTTGAGTTTTTACCAAAAAGTTATATTTTGGTTTCATCTGACCATATGACATTCTCCCAATCCTCTTCTGGATCATCCAAATGCACTCTAGCAAACTTCAGACGGGCCTGGACATGTACTGGCTTAAGCAGGGGGACACATATGGCACTGTAGGATTTGAGTCCCTGGCGGCGTAGTGTGTTACTGATGGTAGGCTTTGTTACTTTGGTCCCAGCTCTCTGCAGGTCATTCACTAGGTCCCCCCGTGTGGTTCTGGGATTTTTGCTCACCGTTCTTGTAATCATTTTGACCCCACGGGGTGAGATCTTGCGTGGAGCCCCAGATCGAGGGAGATTATCAGTGGTCTTGTATGTCTTCCATTTCCAAATAATTGCTCCCACAGTTGATTTCTTCAAACCAAGCTGCTTACCTATTGCAGATTCAGTCTTCCCAGCCTGGTGCAGGTCTACAATTTTGTTTCTGGTGTCCTTTGACAGCTCTTTGGTCTTGGCCATAGTGGAGTTTGGAGTGTGACTGTTTGAGGTTGTGGACAGGTGTCTTTTATACTGATAACAAGTTCAAACAGGTGCCATTAATACAGGTAACGAGTGGAGGACAGAGGAGCCTCTTAAAGAAGAAGTTACAGGTCTGTGAGAGCCAGAAATCTTGCTTGTTTGTAGGTGACCAAATACTTATTTTCCACCATAATTTGCAAATAAATTCATAAAAATCCTACAATGTGATTTTCTGGAAAAAATATGCTCAATTTGTCTGTCATAGTTGACGTGTACCTATGATGAAAATTACAGGCCTCTCTCATCTTTTTAAGTGGGAGAACTTGCACAATTGGTGGCTGACTAAATACTTTTTTCCCCACTGTAACCCATTACCATCAAACTGGGCCACTTTCTGACAGGAAGTCATCATCACATGAAATGAAAATAATTCAAGTTGAATTTGAAATACTAGACATATTGGACTATTTTGTTCAAAGTCAGTCACAATAACCAGACAAAGTGTTATAACAGCCTTCAACTTTTACCCTTTACCTCAGCATGACAGCATCACAGTTCATGACTTTACTATAAAACCTTGAGCCTAATAACTGAGCTTACAATGCTTCATCCCTTTAAATCACTATACAACCAGAAAGAAAGGAAATTGCTTTACTAATATAGGCTAATATATAATTTCCTCCTCTCATTTCATATCTCACATCCCTGCACTGCTGGGAACCACTACAGCTATGACAGCTAAGGAGAAGAAGAGACAACAGAGTGAAAGAGAAAGAAGGAGAGGAGGAGAGGAAAGGAGCGAGAGAGAGAGGAAGAGAGAGAGAGGAAGAGAGAGAGAGAAAGAAAGAGAGAGAAAGAAAGAGAAATAGAGAGAAAGACAGAGAGAGAGAGAGAGAGAGAGAGTAAAGAGAGAGAGAGAGTGAGAGAGAGAGAGAGAGAGAGAGAGAGAGAGAGAGAGAGAGAGACTCAATTTGGCATGAGGGTCTGCTATACAAATTGATGGAAAGAAGGGTTGGGGAAAAACATACAACATTATAAAATCCATGTACACAAACAACAAGTGTGCGGTTAAAATTGGCAAAAAACACACACATTTCTTTCCACAGGGCCGTGGGGTGAGACAGGGATGCAGTTTAAGCCCCACCCTCTTCAACATATATATAAACTAATTGGCAAGGGCACTAGAACAGTCTGCAGCACCCAGCCTCACCCTACTAGAATCTGAAGTCAAATGTCTACTGTTTGCTGATGATCTGGTGCTTCTGTCACCAACCAAGGAGGGCCTACAGCAACACCTAGATCTTCTGCACAGATTCTGTCAGACCTCGGCCCTGACAGTAAATCTCAGTAAGACAAAAATAATGGTGTTCCAAAAAAGGTCCAGTTGCCACAAATACAAATTCTATCTAGACACCGTTGCCCTAGAGCACACAAAAAACTATACATACCTCGGCATAAACATCAGCGCCACAGGTAACTTCCACAAAGCTGTGAACGATCTGAGAGACAAGGCAAGAAGGGCCTTCTATGCCATCAAAAGGAACATAACATTTGACATACCAATTAGGATCTGGCTAAAAATACTTAAATCAGTTATAGAACCCATTGCCCTTTATGGTTGTGAGGTCTGGGGTCCGCTCACCAACCAAGAATTCACAAAATGGGACAAACACCAAATTGAGACTCTGCATGCAGAATTCTGCAAAAACATCCTCCGTGTATAACGTAAAACACCAAATAATGCATGCAGAGCAGAATTAGGCCAATACCCGCTAATTATCAAAATCCAGAAAAGAGCCGTTAAATTCTATAACCACTTAAAAGGAAGCGATTCCCAAACCTTCCATAACAAAGCCATCACCTACAGAGAGATGAACTTGGAGAAGAGTCCCCTAAGTAAGCTGGTCCTGGGGCTCTGTTCACAAACACAAACAGACCCCACAGAGCCCCAGGACAACAACAACAACAACAACCAATTAGACCCAACCAAATCATGAGAAAACAAAAAGAGAATTACTTGACACATTGGAAAGAACAAACAAAAAAACAGAGAAAACTAGAATGCTATTTGGCCCTAAACAGAGAGTACACAGTGGCAGAATACCTGACCACTGTGACTGACCCAAACTTAAGGAAAGCTTTGACTATGTACAGACTCAGTGAGCATAGCCTTGCTATTGAAAAAGGCCGCCGTAGGCAGACCTGGCTCTCAAGAGAAGACAGGCTATGTGCACACTGCCCACAAAAATGAGGTGGAAACTGAGCTGCACTTCCTAACCTCCTGCCAAATGTATGACCATATTAGAGACACATATTTCCCTCAGATTACAGCGATCCACAAAGAATTCGAAAACAAACCCAAATTTGATAAACTCCCTTATCTACTGGGTGAAAAACCACAGTGTGCCATCACAGCTGCAAGATGTGTGACCTGTTGCCACAAGAAAAGGGCAACCAGTGAAGAACAAACACCATTGTAAATACAACCCATATTTATGTTTATTTGTTTTCCCATTTGTACTTTAACTATTTGCACATTGTTACAACACTGTATATATACATAATATGACATTTGAAATGTCTATTCTTTTGGAACTTCTGAGTGTAATGTTTACTGTTAATATTTATTGACAGAGAGTAGATAAGGAAGTGGAGTAGAGGGTACTGTACATTACGTTTTTTCCACTGCAGAGCCGTGCCGTGCCGTGCCGTGAATAAAACGGTTCCTATTTCATTTCCATTTGTCCATGGCCTGCTTGATTCCTGGAACCAAGCGGGATATTTCAGCCTCATTTGATATCTGGTACTAACCTCGAACCAAGTAGGCTGGTGGGTGGGGTTACAAATGGCAGTACTCAATGATTGTTCTCATATGTTGTTAATACTCATGCACGAGCCACGGATAGAACTTGGTACAGCTACAATAACGAATAACTCTTAAGCTAAAAACGAATAATGATCAGTTGGAGATGTCCAAGCGCTTTGAGCATCTGGGCAGACTCCAACATGATTCTACTGGATTCTTCCACCAGGAAGGAAAAGGTCTTCAAAAAAATATTGGATACATTAGCCGAGGTCAATAAAACAGTGCCGGGAAAAATTTAAGAAACTCAAACAAGAATATAAAAAGATAAAAGACCACAACAACAAAATAGGATCAGACAGCCATATATATATCAGCCATATTTCAAGCCATGATGACGCCGAGAAGCGATGATCAGCACGGTAATACATTGTTTTTAGCCAAATCACTATCTAGCTAGCTACCAATGTCTTCAGCGTGTCATAAAACATCCATGAACTTGGCTACATGTTTGACGTTAGCCGGAGTATTCAACTTTACATTATACAAACAAACATACTTTTCAGAGGACATTCCTGAACCTACGGACTCAGAGGAAGCTGCGTGCTCGAATAGTGAAGCCACAATCTCAGAGCCCTGCACCCCCAGACACCCAGGGTCCATCGACACAATCAATGCTACTGCAACCACTGAGCCCTGCACCCCCAGACACCCAGGGTCCATCGACACAATCAATGCTACTGCAACCACTGAGCCCTGCACCCCCAGACACCCAGGGTCCATCGACACAATCAATGCTACTGCAACCACTGAGCCCTGCACCCCCAGACACCCAGGGTCCATCGGCACAATCAATGCTACTGCAACCACTGAGCCCTGCACCCCCAGACGAGCAATGTCAGAGCGGCATAGACTAAGATAGAATAGAATAGAATAGAATACAGGATGTACAGTGGCTTGTGAAAGTATTCACCCCCTTGGCATCTTTCCTATTTTGTTGCCTTACAACCTGGAATTAAAATAGATTTCTTGGGGGTGTGTATCATTTGATTTACACAACATGAAGAAGCAAAATATTTTTTATTGTGAAACAAAAAAACAGAAAACTTGAGTGTGCCTAACTATTCACCCCCCCACCTTTGCAGCAATTACAGCTGCAAGTCTCTTAGGGGTATGTCTCTATAAGCTTGGCACATCTAGCCACTGGGATTTATGCCCATTCTTCAAGGCAAAACTGCTCCAGCTCCTTCAAGTTGGATGGGTTCCGCTGGTATACAGCAATCTTTAAGTCATACCACAGATTCTCAATTGGATTGAGGTCTGGGCTTTGACTAGGCCATTCCAAGACATTTAAATATTTCCCCCTTAAACCACTCAAGTGTTGCTTTAGCAGTATGCTTAGGGTCATTGTCCTGCTGGAAGGTGAACCTCCATCCCAGTCTCAAATCTCTGGAAGACTGAAACTATTTAGCGCCATCCATCATTCCTTCAATTCTGACCAGTTTCCCAGTCCCTGCCGATGAAAAGCATCCCCACAGCATGATGCTGCCGCCACCATGCTTCACTGTGGGGATGGTATTCTCGGGGTGATGAGAGGTGTTGGGTTTGCACCACACATAGCATTTTCCTTGATGGCCAAAAGCTCATTTTTGTCTCATCTGACCAGAGTACCTTCTTCCATATGTTTGGGGAGTCTCCCACTTGCCTTTTGGCAAACACCAAACGTGTTTGCTTATTTTTTTTCTTTAAGCAATGGCTTTTTCTGGCCACTCGTCCGTAAAGCCCAGCTCTGTGGAGTGTACGGCTTAAAGTGGTCCTATGGACAGATACTCCAATCTCCGCTGTGGAGCTTTGCAGCTCCTTCAGGGTTATCTTTGGTCTCTTTGTTGCCTCTTTGATTAATGCCCTCCTTGCCTGGTCCGTGAGTTTTGGTGGGCGGCCCTCTCTTGGCAGGTTTGTTGTGGTGCTATATTTTTTCAATTTTTTATAATAAATGTAATGGTGCTCCGTGGGATGTTCAAAGTTTCTGATATTTTTTTATAACCCAACCCTGATCTGTACTTCTCCACAACTTGGTCCCTGACCTGTTTGGAGAGCTCCTTGGTCTTCATGGTGCCGGTTGCTTGGTGGTGCCCCTTGCTTAGTGGTGTTGCAGACTCTGGGTGTCACGGTTTCGGCCGAGGCTGCCTCTCTTCCTTGCTCGGGCAGGCTTCGGCGTTCGTCGTCTCCGGAATACTAGCTGCCACCGTTGTATGTTTCTATGTTCGTTTGGTCTTGTCTGGAATTGTACACCTGTTGTCGTTTAGTGTCATTAGTGTCCTATACGTTCTCGTTGTGTTTGTCAGGTGTTGTGTGTGATTGTTTCCTATGTCGTGTTGGTGCGCTACCCGTTTCGGTGCGCTATTTGTAGCTTGCCTCCTTTGTATTTAGGAGATGTGATCAACACGCTCCAACGCTGGGAGACCCGAGGAACACCCCCAACGCCACCGTCCCTACCATCACCATCAGCAAGTCAGCCCATTCCCGCTCCGGAACCCAGAGGAGTTCGACTCTCGCTCCCGAGGGCCTACGATGGGACCGCTGCCGGGTGACACGAGAGCGTGTCCGCCCTTATCTCCTGCCTTTCCGGCAAGGCGTTAGAATGGGCCAACGGCGAGTGGAGGAGGATAGACGCTACCACCATCACTTACGCTGAGTTCTCCCGCCGCTTCAGGGGCGGTGTTTGACCATCCACCAGAGGGGAAAGGGGCGGGGGAGCGTCTGTTCTGCCTCCGGCAGGGGAAGAGGAGTGCCCAGGAGTTCGCGTTGGAATTCCGTACCGAATTCCGAATTCCGTACCGCGGCGGATGCAGGATGGAATGAGCGGGCCCTCATCGATCACTACTGCTGTAGTCTATGTGAGGACGTCCGTCGGGAGCTGGCCTGTCGGGACACCAGCCTCTCTTTCGACCAGTTAGTCGACATGTCCATCAGGCTGGACACCCTGCTGGCTACCCGCGGACGTTCCGAGGGAGGTCCGTCCATTTCACCCTCCAGCGTCTCCCGAGCCGAGCCCCATGGAGCTCGGGGCGCTGGCGCTAGAGAGAGGAGGGTCGGAGTACGAGGGGATCCATCTCCTGCACCAACTGTGGTCGAGGAGGACACACCGCGGCTAGGTGCTGGGGATGGCCTCCTAGGGAGAAGACGACAGGCCCCACACTGGGGAGTCCTTCCAGGTGAGTAGGCGCCCCACTCACCCAGAGCTCTCTGTTGCGCACTTCTGTATACCTGTGCGTTTTCCACAGGTAGCACCTCATTCCCAGCATAAGGCGCTGGTAGATTCAGGCGCGGCTGGGAATTTTGTTGATAAGAAATTTTGTTTAGCCTTAGGGATTCCCCTTCTCCCCTGTTGACGTCCCCTTCCCCGTTCATGCCCTAGATAGCCGTCCGTTGGGATCGGGCTTGATCAGGAGGTCACGGCGCCACTTAGGATGTGTGCGCAGGGGGTCATCAGGAGATGATCCAGCTATTTCTGATCGACTCGCCTGCGTATCCGGTGGTGCTGGGCATGCCCTGGTTGAGTACCCATAACCCGTCTATTTCGTGGCAGGAGAGGGCTCTGATGGAGTGGTCTGCCCAGTGTGTGGGTCGATGTTTAGGCGTTTCCGTAGGGGCTACCTCGGTGGAGAGTCCAAACCAGGTGCCCGCATTGCACGTTCCCCCTGAGTATGGGGATTTGGCTATTGTGTTCAGTAAGTCGAGGGCGACGCAGTTGCCTCCCCATAGGCAGGGAGATTGTGCGATAGACCTCCAGGCAGGAGCTGCGCTCCCACGGAGCCATGTGTATCCTCTGTCTCAGGAGGAGAAGAGAGCTATGGAGACTTACATAGACGAATCTCTGAGACAAGGATACATACGGCCCTCCACTTCCCCTGCGTCCTCGAGTTTCTTTTTTGTGAAGAAAAAGGATGGTGGGTTACGCCCGTGCAGATCACGTGAAGTACAGTTATCCACTCCCGCTGATTGCGACCATGACGGAGTCATTGCACGGGGCGCGTTTCTTCACTAAATTAGATCTCAGGAGCGCGTACAACTTGGTGCGCATTAGGGGGGCGATGAATGGAAGACAGCCTTTAGTACCACCTCGGGCCATTACAGTATCTGGTCATGCCATACGGGTTGATGAACGCTCCTTCAGTTTTTCAATCATTCGTGGATGAGATCTTCAGGGACATGCAGGGGCAGGGGGTGGTCGTGTACATAGATGACATTCTCGTGTACTCGTCTACCCGAGTCGAGCATGTGGCACTGGTGCGCCGAGTGTTGCGGAGGCTGTTGGAGCACGACCTGTATGTCAAGGCAGAGAAGTGTCTGTTTTCTAGGAGTCGGTCTCCTTTTTGGGTTATCAGTTGTCTGCGTCAGGGGTGAAGATGGAGGTAGACCGGGTGTCAGCCGTGCGTAATTGGCAAACGCCAACCACTGTGAAGGAGGTGCAGCAGTTTTTGGGGTTTGCGAATTACTACCGGAGGTTTATCCGGGGTTTTGGACAGGTGGCAGCTCCCATAACGTCTCTTTTGAAGGGGGTCCGGTGCGTCTGCAGTGGTCAGCCGAGGCGGACAGGGCGTTTGGGAGGCTGAAGGACCTGTTTACCTCGGCTCGGTGCTGGCGCATCCGGATCCCTCTTTACCATTTCAGGTAGAGGTGGACGCGTCAGAGGCCGGTATAAGAGCCGTGCTTTAGCAGCAACGGTCCGGCACGCCACCTAAACTCCGCCCCTGTGCTTTTTATTCCAAGAAGCTCAGTCCGGCGGAGCCGAAACTATGACGTAGGGGACAGGGAGCTGTTAGCCGTGGTACAGGCCCTAAAGGTGTGGAGGCACTGGCTTGAGGGGGCTCAACACCCTTTCCTCATTTTGACGGACCACCGTAACCTGGAGTACATCCGGGCAGCTAGGAGACTAAACCCTCGCCAGGCACGGTGGAATATGTTTTTGACCCGGTTCATATTTAAGATCACATACATCCCTGGGTCACAGAACGGTAAGGCAGACGCGCTGTCTCGGCGGTATGACACGGAGGAGAGGTCCGTGGAGCCCACTCCCATACTGCTGGAGTCTTGTCTGGTGGCACCGGTAGTGTGGGAGGTCGATGCTGAACTCGAGCGGGCGCTGCGCACCGACCCTAGTCCACCTCAATGCCCGGAGGGTCGGAAGTACGTTCCGCTCGAGGTTCAGGATCGATTGAACGAATTGCAAAAATCTCTGAAGCTGGAGACTCTTATCTCCCTCAATAACTTTAAGCATCAGTTGTCAGAGCACCTTACCGATCACTGCACCTGTACACAGCCCATCTGAAATTAGCCCACCCAACTACCTCATCCCTATATTGTTATTTATTTTGCTCTTTTGCACCCCAGTATCCCCAGTATCTCTATTTGCACATAATCTCTTGCACATCTAGCATTCCAGTGTTAATACTATTGTAATTATTCTGCACTATAGCCTATTTATTGCCTTACCTCCATAACTTGCTACATTTGCACACAATGTATATATATTTTCTGTTGTATTTCTGACTTTATGTTTTTTTACCCCATATGTAACTCTGTGTTGTTTTTATTGCACTACTTTGCTTTATCTTGGCCAGGTCGCAGTTGTAAATGAGAACCTGTTCTCAACTGGCTTACCTGGTTAAATAAAGGTGAAATAAAAAAAATAAAAAAAATCTATTGGGCTCACACGTCACCCTCCTCTGGACATCCTGGTATCGGCCGGACAGTGCACTGCCTTAGTGCTAAGTACTGGTGGCCCACGTTGGCGAGGGATGTGAGGGTTTATGTCTCCTCCTGCTCGGTGTGCGCCCAGTGTAAGGCGCCTAGACATCTGCCTAGGGGTAAGTTACTACCCCTGCCCGTTCCACAATGACCATGGTCTCACCTCTCTGTGGATTTCATCACTGACCTTCCTCCCTCACAGGGGAATACTACTATACTGGTCGTTGTGGACCGGTTCTCTAAGGCCTGTCGTTTGCTCCCTATGCCGGGCCTTCCTACAGCCCTACAGACCGCCGAAGCGCTATTCACCCATGTTTTCCGGCACTACGGGGTACCCGAGGATATTGTGTCTGATCGAGGTCCCCAATTTACCTCCAGAGTCTGGAGAGCCTTTATGGAGCGGTTGGGGGTCTCAGTGAGCCTCACCTCGGGTTACCATCCGGAGAGTAATGGGCAGGTGGAACGTGTGAACCAGGATGTGGGTAGGTTTCTTAGATCATACTGCCAGGACCGGCCGGAGGAGTGGGCACGGTACGTTCCCTGGGCAGAAATGGCCCAGAATTCCCTACGCCATTCCTCCACTAACCTAACCCCCTTTCCAATGTGTGTTAGGTTACCAGCCGGTTCTGGCACCTTGGCAGCAGAGCCAGATCGAGGCTCCTGCGGTGGATAGTGGGTGCGGCGCTCGGAGGAGACGTGGAACGCTGCACACGTCCCACCTGCAGCGGGCCCTCCGTCGTCAAAAGGCGAGCGCCGATCTCCACCGCAGTGAGGGACCGGTGTACGCACCTGGTGATCGAGTCTGGCTCTCTACCAGAAACCTGCCCCTCCGCCTGCCCTGTCGGAAACTGGGTCGGGCGGTTTGTGGGGCCATTTAAAGTCCTGAGAAGATTGAACGAGGTGTGTTACAGTTTACAACTACCTGTTGAGTATAAAAGTATTAACCCCCTCGTTCCATGTGTCTCTTCTCAGGCCGGTGGTAGCTGGCCCACTCCAAGAAAATGAGATCAGGGAGACTCCTCCGCCCCCATTGGACATTGAGGGGGCACCGGCATACTCCGTGCGGTCCATCTTGGATTCGAGCGTCGGATGGGGGGTCTCCAATATCTGGTGGAGTGGGAGGGTACGGCCCGGAGGAACGGTGCTGGGTGCCGAGGGGAGACATTTTGGACCCGTCTCTCTGACGGAATTCCATCGTAGTCACCCGACGCGCCCTGCTCCGCGTCGTCCTGGTCGTCCCCCGAGGCCGGAGTCGGCGCACGTCTGGAGCCGCGTCAAGGGGGGTACTGTCACGGTTTCGGCCGAGGCTGCCTCTCTTCCTTGCTCGGGCAGGCTTCGGCGTTCGTCGTCTCCGGGAATACTAGCTGCCACCGTTGTATGTTTCTATGTTCGTTTGGTCTTGTCTGGAATTGTACACCTGTTGTCGTTTAGTGTCATTAGTGTCCTATAAGTTCTCGTTGTGTTTGTCAGGTGTTGTGTGTGATTGTTTCCTATGTCGTGTTGGTGCGCTACCCGTTACGGTGCGCTATTTGTAGCTTGCCTCCTTTGTATTTAGGAGAGGATTTTCACACATGTTTAGTGCGCCCTTTTGTTTACGCCTGTGTGCGCATTTTCTCGCCTCCGGGCTGTTGGATTGTGTTTTTGTGTGTGCTCTACTAAAAGTCTTTGTTGGACTTATCTTCTGCGTCCTGCGCCTGATTCCACACCACACCCACCTACAGCACCTACTGACACTGGGGCCTTTCAGAACAGGTGTATATATACTGAGATCATGTGACAGATCATGTGACACTTAGATTGCACACAGGTGGACTTTATTTAACTAATTATGTGACTTCTGGAGGTAATTGGTTGCACCTGATCTTATTTAGGGGCTTCATAGCAAAGGGGGGTGAATACATATGCTGTCACGCCCTGGCTCTGGGGACTCTCGTATGTTGAGCCAGGGTGTTTATTTTGTTTAGGTTCTAGTCGTTGTCTATCTATGTTGGCCTGAGTGACTCCCAATCAGAGGCAACGAGTGTCAGCTGGTTGTCTCTGATTGGGAGCCATATTTAACTGTCTGTCTTTCACTTTGTGTTTGTGGTTTCTTGTTCGTGTTGGTTTGTGTTTATACCATAGACGTCACGTTTTTCGTTTGTTGTTTTGATCGTGTGATCATTAAATAAATATAAATATGTTCACCTTCAACGCTGCGCATTGGTCCTCCTCCTTAGACGATCGTGACATATGCACGCACCACTTTTCCATTATTTATTTTTTAGAATGTTTTAAAACAAGTTATTTTTTTCATTTCACTTCACCAATTTTCACTATTTTGTGTATGTCCATTACATGAAATCCAAATAAAAATCCATTTAAATTACAGGTTGTAATGCAACAAAATAAGAAAAACGCCAAGGGGGATGAATAATTTTGCAAGGCACTGTACCAGCCTCCGAAATTGCAGCTCAAATAAATGCTTCACAGAGTTCAAGTCACAGACACATCTCAACATCAACTGTTCAGGGGACTGTGTGAATCAGGCCTTCATGGTCGAATTGCTGCAAAAGAAACCAATACTACACCAATAAGAAGAGATTTTTGGTTCCAACCGCCGTGTCTTTGTGAGACGTGGTGTGGGTGAACGGATGATCTCTGCATGTGTTGTTCCCACCGTAAAGCATGGAGGAGGAGGTGTTATGGTGTGGGGGTGCTTTGCTGGTGACACTGTCTGTGATTTATTTAGAATTCAAGGCACACTTAACCAGCATGGCTACCACAGCATTCTGCAGCGATACGCCATCCCATCTGGTTTGGGCTTAGTGGAACTATCATTTGTTTTTCAACAGGACAATGACCCAACACACCTCCAGGCTGTGTAAGGGCTATTTTACCAAGAAGGAGAGTGATGGAGTGCTGCATCAGATGACTTGGCCTCCACAATCCCCCGACCTCAACCCAATTGAGATGGTTTGGGATGAGTCGGATGGCAGAGTGAAGGAAAAGCAGCCAACAAATGCTAAGCATGTGTGGGAACTCTTCAAGACTGTCGGAAAAGCATTCCAGGTGAAGCTGATTGAGAGAATGCCAAGAGTGTGCAAAGCTGTCATCAAGGCAAAGGTTGGCTATTTGAAGAATCTCAAATCTCAAATATATTTTGATTTGTTTAACACCTTTTTGGTTACTACATGTGTTATTTCATAGTTTTGATGTCTTCAATATTATTCTACAATGTATAAAATAGTAAAAATAAAGAAAAACCCTTGAATGAGTAGGTGTGTCCAAACTTTTGACTGGTACTGTACATGTACATACATTCAGTGAAAACCCACAGTAACACACGGTTATATTAACAAGAAGGAAGCCTGGCTGTCAAGTGTCCATCTGGTGTACGACATCCTGACATGCTGACTTACTTTGATCTGAATGTGATTATGTGAGGGATTCATTAGACAGTCTGTTCCTGTCTCACTGTAGAAACATAGCAGGCCCAGTTCTGGCTATTTCTTTTGTTTCCTATTTGATAAATAATTCAGATAAATGTCATTTCAGCCTCAGCAGGCCACCGATGTTGATGTTCCAGTTGTTGTTGTAGTTGTAGTGGGCAGAACCATCTCCCTTCCTGTGTAATGCACACTGTCACACGCCCTGGCCACAGTTTTACTTACAACCGCACGCTCACGCACACACACACACACACACACACACACACACACACGCACACACACACACACACAGTTGTCCAGCATAACATAACACATTGTCCAGCTTAACAGCCCTTCAATACATCACTCAGCTGTCAACAGAAGTCACCATTATAGTCTACTCTCCTCCATCTATTACCATTATACAGACATTACCCCCAATGGTAACGTGTGTTCTGTTGTTTTCTCATAGTTAAAACAACATTATACAGACATTAACCCCAATGGTAAAGTGTGTTCTGTTGTTTTCTCATAGTTAAAACAACATTATACAAACATTACCCTCAATGGTAACGTGTGTTCTGTTGTTTTCTCATAGTTAAAACAACATTATACAGACATTACCCCCAATGGTAACGTGTGTTCTGTTGTTTTCTCATAGTTAAAACAACATTATACAGAACATTACCCCCAATGGTAACGTGTGTTCTGTTGTTTTCTCATAGTTAAAACAACATTATACAGACTTATTACCCCCAATGGTAACGTGTGTTCTGTTGTTTTCTCATAGTTAAAACAACATTATACAGACATTACCCCCAATGGTAATGTGTGTTCTGTTGTTTTCTCATAGTTAAAACAACATTATACAGACATTACCCCCAATGGTAAAGTGTGTTCTGTTGTTTTCTCATAGTTAAAACAACATTATACAGACATTACCCCCAATGGTAACGTGTGTTCTGTTGTTTTCTCATAGTTAAAAAACAACATTATACAGACATCTACCCCCAATGGTAACGTGTGTTCTGTTGTTTTCTCATAGTTAAAACAACATTATACAGACATTACCCCCAATGGTAATGTGTGTTCTGTTGTTTCTCATAGTTAAAACAACATTATACAGACATTACCCCCAATGGTAACGTGTGTTCTGTTGTTTTCTCATAGTTAAAACAACATTATACAGACATTACCCCAATGGTAAAGTGTGTTCTGTTGTTTTCTCATAGTTAAAACAACATTATACAGACATTACCCCCAATGGTAAAGTGTGTTCTGTTGTTTTCTCATAGTTAAAACAACATTATACAGATATTACCCCCAATGGTAACGTGTGTTCTGTTGTTTTCTCATAGTTAAAACAACATTATACAGACATTACCCCAATGGTAACGTGTGTTCTGTTGTTTTCTCATAGTTAAAACAACATTATACAGACATTACCCCAATGGTAAAGTGTGTTCTGTTGTTTTCTCATAGTTAAAACAACATTATACAGACATTACCCCCAATGGTAAAGTGTGTTCTGTTGTTTTCTCATAGTTAAAACAACATTATACAGACATTACCCCCAATGGTAACGTGTGTTCTGTTGTTTTCTCATAGTTAAAACAACATTATACAGACATTACCCCAATGGTAACGTGTGTTCTGTTGTTTTCTCATAGTTAAAACAACATTATACAGACATTACCCCAATGGTAATGTGTGTTCTGTTGTTTCTCATAGTTAAAACAACATTATACAGACATTACCCCCAATGGTAACGTGTGTTCTGTTGTTTTCTCATAGTTAAAACAACATTATACAGACATTACCCCCAATGGTAAAAGTGTGTTCTGTTGTTTTCTCATAGTTAAAACAACATTATACAGACATTACCCCAATGGTAAAGTGCGTTCTGTTGTTTCCTCATAGTTAAAACAACATTATACAGACATTACCCCCAATGGTAAAGTGTGGTTTGTTGTTTTCTCATAGTTAAAACAACATTATACAGACATTACCCCCAATGGTAACGTGTGTTCTGTTGTTTTCACATAGTTAAAACAACATTATACAGACATTACCCCCAATGGTAACGTGTGTTCTGTTGTTTTCTCATAGTTAAAACAACATTATACAGACATTACCCCAATGGTAACGTGTGTTCTGTTGTTTTCTCATAGTTAAAACAACATTATACAGACATTACCCCCAATGGTAAAGTGTGGTTTGTTGTTTTCTCATAGTTAAAACAGCGCTATGCATTTTAAGATTGTCAAATAAGAGTCATTCCTTCATTTGTTTAATTTGTTAATTTATGAATGGATGTATTTCCAACAGCCATTAGCCCAAACAAAGAAGAGTATGTTGGGAAAGGAGGAGTGCTATTGTTAACAACAGATAAATGTCTATGGTGTTAACGCCTTACAAGGTATCCTTCCCTGCTGGCCCATATAATGAAGAGTTCCAGGCAGACAGAGTGGCAGTGGTATGATAACAGAGCACTGCAATAACAGAACAGGCAGTTGGCAGGCCCAGTCCAACGTTCCATCCACAATGGCTCCATACTACTCCAGCTAGCTCACTGTGTGTCTCTGAAAGCTCCAGCTATATTTACACAATGGTAATCAAATCCAATCATATGTGATTTGTCAAATGCGCCGAATACAACAGGTGTAGACATTACAGTGAAATGCTTACTTACAAGCCCTTAACCAACAATGCAGTTCAAGAAATAGAGTTAAGAAAATATTTACTAAATAAACTGAAGTAAAAAATACAATAAAAAGTAACACAATAAAATAACAATAACGAGGCTATATACAGGGTACGGTACCGAGTCAATGATGCGGGGTACAGGTTAGTCGAGGTAATTTGTATATGTAGGTAGGGGTAAAGTGACTATGCATAGATAATAATGACAGCGGGTAGCAGCAGTGTAAAAACAAAAAAGGGTGGCCATTTAATTAATTGTTCAGCAGTCTTATGGCTTGTGGGTAGAAGCTGTTAAGGAGCCTTTCGGACCTAGACTTGGCACTCCGGTACCGCTTTGCTATGCGGTAGCAGAGAGAACAGTCTATGACTTGGGTGACTGGAGTCTTCACAATTTTTTGGGCCTTCCTCTGACACCGCCAGCATATAGGTCCTGATGGCAGGAAGCTTGGCCCCAGTGATGTACTGGGCCGTACGCATACCCTCTGTAGCGCCTTACGGTCGGATGCAGAGCAGTTGCCACCCCAGGCGGTGATGCAACCAGTCAGGATGCTCTCGGACGATGCAGCTGTAGAACTTTTTGAGGATCTGGGGACCCATGCCAAATCTTTACAGTCTCCTGAGGGGGAAAAGGCATTGTTGTGCCCTCTTCACGACTTTCTTGGTGTGTTTGGACCATGATAGTTGGTTGTTGATGTGGACACAAAGGAACTTGAAACTCCCGACCGGGCTCCACTACAGCCCTGTCAATGTGAATGGGGCGTGTTCGGCCCCTCCTTTTCCTGTAGTCCACGATCAGCTCCTTTGTCTTGCTCACGTTGAGGGAGAGGTTGTTGTCCTGGCATCACACTGCCAGGTCTCGACCTCCTCCAGGCTGTCTCATCGTTGCCGGTGATCAGGCCTACCACCGTTGTGTCGAGTCGGCAAACGTAATGATGGTGTTGGAGTCGTGCTTGGCAACGCAGTCGTGCGGGTGAACAGGGAGTACAGGAGGGATTGAGCACGCACCCCTGAGGGGCCCCCCGTGTTGAGGATCAGCGTGGCAGATGTGTTGTTGCCTACCCTTACCACCTGGGGGACGGCCTGTCAGGAAGTCCAGGATCCAGTTGCAGAGGGAGTGTTTAGTCCCAGGGTCCTTAGCTTAGTGATGAGCTTTGAGGGCACTATGGTGTTGAACGCTGAGCTGTAGTCAATGAATATCACTCTCACATAGGTGTTCCCTTTTGTCCAGGTGGGAAAGGGCAGTGTGGAATGCAATTGAGATTGCATCATCTGTGGATCTGTTGGTGGATTCAAATTGGAGTGGGTCTAGGGTTTCTGGAATAATGGTGTTGATGTGACCCATGACCAGCCTTTCAAAGCACTTCATGGCTACGGACTTGACTGCTACGGGGCGGTAGTTATTTAGGCAGGTTAACTTCGCTTTCTTGGGCACAGGGACTATGGTGGTCTGCTTGAAACATGTAGGTATTACAGACTCGGTCAGGAGAGTTTGAAAATGTCAGTGAAGACACTTGCCAGTTGGTCCCGCGCATGCTCTGAGTACACGTCCTGGTAATCCGTCTGGCCCGCGGCCTTGTGAATGTCGACCTGTTTAAAGGTCTTACTCACATCGGCTACGGAGAGCGTGATAAACACTAGTGTCCGGTCCTGTGGGGTGCAAACGCTACAGAAACAGGAGAAAGGCTCCTACCATATGGGCAGTTGCGGCTCAGACAAGGCTAGTTACTGTAAATACTAGTGAGGATGGGACGTGACCATCTCAGTGTAGATGTTGGACCATGCAACCAGGAAGCTAGAAGACTGTGTCTCTGTCCACCAGTTTCAATCACTGCTGCTCAGCACGTACAGTAAAGCGGAGGCTGAACTTATACAGACTGTGTGTGTGTGTGTGTGTGTGTGTGTGTGTGTGTGTGTGTGTGTGTGTGTGTGTGTGTGTGTGTGTGTGTGTGTGTGTGTGTGTGTGTGTGTGTGTGTGTTCGTGTGTGTTAGTGTGTGTGTGTGATGACCAACCACTGAGCTGAAATAGAAACCAGTCTAATTTCACGGCTGGTGGAGGCATCCTATTCCCTTCAGTGCTACTTATGACCAGGGCCCATAGGAAATAGGGGCCGTTGGGCCGTGAGATGCTGTGTTTGTGATGATAGCACAAGTAAATTACAGCAAGAAAACAACAGCAGTGTGGCTTTGGCAAAAACAAATGTAAGCCGATCTCTTCCCAAAATAACAAAACACAGGGAATATTGGAAAAGGCTGGGTGGCTAAAGCTTTTAGAAAATGCTTTCCAAAGAACAGTAAAGGCAGAGGAAATTGTGTCAGTGAATGACTGGCTCACATAATCTTTGAAGATGATTGTAATCATCAAAGCCTCATTTTAACTCCTCCTCTTTCTTCTTAAAAATACATGTTTGTTTTTTACATTTTACATTTACAGTCATTTAGCAGACCGCTCTTATCCAGAGCGACTTACAGGAGCACATTAGAGGTTAGGTGCCTTTGCTCAGGACACATCGACAGATTTTTCACCTAGTCGGATCGGGGGATTAGAACCATCGCTGGTTCTAATCCCGAGCCGACAAAATCTGTCGATGTGCCTGAGCAAGGCACAACGCCTTACCCACTAAGCTACCTGCCGTTTCGTCATGAAACACTACTCAGGCTCATTGGGCATGTGAACGAGATCGAAATGAAATGTTTTCTCCATGCCATGGAAAATCCTGTTAGTTTTTTACACCTCCATATCCCTCTCTCTTTCTCTGTGTGTGTGTGCTTTGTTTTTGCTGTCTGTATAGGAACTAGCTAAGCAACTAGGACATCACACAGAGAAAAACCCAACAAGGCAAGACGATGACAGCATCTGTTTGGGTGTTTGGCAGTTTGCTCCCACATACACACCCACTGCATGCCGCTTTATCCCAAGGGGTCCAAAAACACACACACACACACACACACACACATCATCGTGATCATCATCAACATCATCATCATCAAAGCGTAACTTACTGTATATGTTTGGCACCACACTGGAACTTTAGCTTACAGATCTGCCGCTTTATATGCATTGAAAAAAGTCTGCAGAATTAAAAGTCAATTCCTAAGCAATTGCAATTAAAGTTTTTTTTTTTTTTTACCCTCTCTTCCCTTACCTGAATAATTACATTAATGCCTGGTGCGCTCAGCAGTAAATTAAGATGTTCTTGACTTCCCTGTCTATATTCACTCATTGTTAAAATTCTGGGCACTACAGTGTGTGTGTGTGTGTGTGTGTGTGTGTGTGTGTGTGTGTGTGTGTGTGTGTGTGTGTGTGTGTGTGTGTGTGTGTGTGTGTGTGTGTGTGTGTGTGTGTGTGTTTGTGTGTATGTCATGTTTGTGTGATTCTTTTTACATGATTCAGCTGAAACAACAGGGCTGCTTTACCCCAACTCTCACCCCCACTGCAAAACCCATGTATATATAATTAGGTGATTATATGCATAACAAAACACCAAGCACTGTAAATTCACGGCTAATTGCTGTTTAGTAGCAACTGATGCAGCTAATTATCTTGAAAGAGGCGGGACACACACACCCACCCACCCACACACACCACACACACACACAGCACACACAGCAAACATGCACACACACACACACAACATTTCTTATGTTTTGTCTCAACTTTTATAGTTCAAACTAATTCAAACTAAGGCTATTTCTCTTCCCGTGTTTCTCAGTATCTTCCACATTTAGTCTGGACTGTTATGGATATTGGCCCTACAGTTAGGTCAAAAATATATAGCCCATAATTCACGACTTCTAAATTCCCACTAAAAGTTTAAATCACACAAACTCTATACATCATAATTTATGTAACAGTCACAGGTAGGCAGCTAAGGGTAAAAAAAATGCCAAACTCGTCAACTCACTTTTGGTGTAGACAGCATTCCAAGGTTGATAGCCATAGTATCCTGTGATCCTCAAGATCCTCTCCTCTATCGACGCGCTGTTAATGTCCTCAAAGGAACGGGACGATTTTAAAGTGTCCTCTTTGATGGACTCGTCACCACCAGATACTTCAGTTGTCTCAGTTGGGGGCTGATGTCCGAAAGCCGTCTGGGACTCACATCGGGAGTCTTCCGCATCCCCGCTGCAGAAAGAGTATGACATGAGAGGCGGTTAGAAGAGGTTCGGGGAACCGCGAGGTGAGGTGACCTTTGGGCAGAATAGGCCGGTTCAGACCAAGCGGATTGAGAGATTTCGAATGCGTGCGGACGGAGGGGCCGTGGTCGACGGGACAAGATAAAACATGATTCACCACGGCCAATTTCACCTCAGTCAACCACTAACGTTAAGACCTGGTTTAGTTTCCCTCCAACACTGGTGGAAGCCACACGCGTGCTGCTGGGAGCCCATAAGAGCGGGGAAAATCACTCATCCTTCACTGGCCCTGTGCTGGTGAGGACAGAGATGGAGAGAGACGCTAAGCGAAAGTGACTGGGCTACCACAGTGATGTGCTGTGTACTGTATATTCACGCACTGTGCAATCCCCTTACTAAATCGAGAAAGTGAAGATAGCCTACTTTGGTAACTAATGAATAAATCGATTAAACGCGATTTGGAAGGACGAGGACAAAGCATTTGTGACTACTCCAGAGGCGTGCGCCAGTGCGCGCAGTAGGCCTAGGCATCTCTCCCTCTCTGGATAATATTATCCAATGGCACAGGGCAAAAATAAATAAACGCGATTATACTAGTATATGGTACCATTTAATTTTTTTCCTGCTGCTCCCCAGCCACGGTGAGGCGTTATAAGACTAGCCTACGCTGTGAAATCGGAGTTGAGGAATAGGTAGCCTATCCGATCTGATCATTATTTGTATGGGGAATGCGCGTCGTTAATTACGTCTAGTGTCCACGGAAGTATTGCTCCGTGTCAATCTGTTATAGGCTAATTGGTGACTGTTTAAACGGTAGGCTATTATGCTGCGGTTCGGGGACTCGCATGACATGAACACCACTCGTGAAACAGAACACCTTGTCAACATGAATCATTCGTTTCTGTTGATCTGATAGCTTCACTTTCGCCCTCATCAGCTCAGTCGTCAGCTGGACCATTGATGCTTACAGTCATACAGTCTCTTAATCTCCATTTATAAAACAACTGTTTGGATACAAATGTGTTACTGTAGCTTTCATATATAGGAATATAATTTGTAAAAATCGACATTTTATCCTACGGCCTGGAATCGATTTTTTTCACTGCGAGGTAATGCAGTTGCAGGTAACATAAAACACACCGTCCGTAGATAAAACACAGTCCGTGAGATAAACAAACAATTAACAGTCAAAATTGAACAGAAGGTAAACATTCAGCGTAGACTTAGACTAATTAGCTTGTTTCTGATTTAGGCAATTTTATCAAAGGTTATTTTATCCGCGACTGCTTTTACGCATGGACGCATGAAGTTAATTTTCCAACAACAGTTGTCTACGCACTACTGACTCTATAGGCTCCTATGCAATGTAGCCTATCTAATTTTGGAACAGTCTAGTCTACTGAGAACTTCATCATAATTCTTACATGGGCATCAAAGTAGTCGGGGGTCCGAGGTAGCACATGCAGTCGCGTCGGGGGCGTCCGACTCTGTCCCAAACAGTGCCCTCTCCATCACCGTACATGATAAGGCCACTCAATTGGGGACAGCGCGAGCCCGGTACTGTAAATCCAGTTTAACCACGGAGAAAAATAACATGGTCCCTCTCCCCTTCTCACCCACACATATTGCGGTTGCATTACATCATTTGAACACACACAGATAGATAGGGGGCTATTGCGCTCTCCAATCTCCATCCGCTTGCACACCTCGGGGCTTCTGGTGAACATTGCAACAGTGCCACCTACCGGCGGTCAGAAATGCATTTAACCTTTGTGGAACCCTGAGGTAGCCTTACTATACAATGTGATTCGTTTTTAGATTAGGAACATGTCTGTGGAATTGGCAGCATAATCTAGTGAATTTTGTTAACTGAGGCCATAATTCCTATGAATAGCCACTATGTCTCCACAGACGATGGTTGTGGAATAGGCCTTACATCAGATGTCAAAAGGAGTAGGCAATTAGCCTGGAATCTAAATATGCTATGCTCCGTTTGAAACAAAGCCTATCAGTTTGGTTTCCAGGCTAAACTGTAGAGATGACAATATAATCTTGGTTAACCCTGAACAAAAATCTTGCGTAATTTGGTCAGTCCACACGAGATTCATGACAGTAATACTGAAATACAATTTGGTACATCATATGAGAGGACTCTCTCAAGTATCCATCCAATCAGCTGGTATATTGGCATATTAGCCTGAGGGATTTCAGTGGGATTAATCAAGTCTGTATGATGCGTCTCAAATGGCACCCTATTCGCTAAATAGTACACTACTTTTGACCAGGACCCATAGAGGTTCAAATAAGTGCACTATATATGGAATAGGATGCCATTTGACAGATGCCTAGTCACAGTCACACTGCTGAGAACCAATTAATGTGAAATGGATTCACATACCGAAAACGAATAAAGACACACACCTCATCACAAAAAAAGAATGTACTTTGTATTACAGTAAAGACAGAAATCAAAATATTAGTGGTCTCTCCCCTTTAAAGATAAGCAGCATTGCAGCAGTATTTCTATGCACCCAAAGGGTACTCGAGGTCATGCATAATTAATAAATATGCAAGACTTCTTGATTATGTCCAACTTAAACCCCTACAACTTAAACCCCCTACAACTCATCCAGAATGCCGCAGACCGTCTGGTGTTCAACCTTCCCAAGTTCTCTCACGTCACCCCGCTCCTCCGCACACTCCACTGGCTTCCAGTTGAAGCTCGCATCTGCTACAAGACCATGGTGCTTGCCTACGGAGCTGTGAGGGGAACGGCACCTCCGTACCTTCAGGCTCTGATCAGTCCCTACACCCAAACGAGGGCATTGCGTTCATCCACCTCTGGCCTGCTGGCCCCCTACCTCTGCGGAAGCAACAGTTCCCGCTCAGCCCAGTCAAACTGTTCGCTGCTCTGGCACCCCAATGGTGGAACAAGCTCCCTCACGACGCCAGGACAGCGGAGTCACTCACCACCTTCCGGAGACACTTGAAACCCCACCTCTTTAAGGAATACCTGGGATAGGATAAAGTAATCCTTCTACCCCCCTTACCCCACCCCCCCAAAAAAAAAGAAAAACATATTGTAAAGTGGTTATCCCACTGGCTATAAGGTGAATGCACCAATTTGTAAGTCGCTCTGGATAAGAGCGTCTGCTAAATTGACGTAAATGTAAATGTAAATGTTAAGGAGTATGTCACACTGTCTCTCACTTCAATCCAAGGGCAACGACATCAACCAATCAGCATGCAAGTGAAACAACATGTTGGATGCGTCCCAAATGGCACCCTATTCTCTATACTTTTGACCAGCAGGTCCTACAGGGCTCTGGGGAAAAGTAGTGCACTTTATAGGAATAGGGTGCCATTTTGATGTAGCCGTTGTTGATCCGGTTTATAAACATGATTCATTATAC